>NW_012101587.1:7084928-7089505 GCF_000951045.1 Mandrillus leucophaeus | reverse complement strand
ATTTTTCTTTATCTTTTATGTTTTTCTTTCTGCTCCTCTGACTAAATAACTTCAATTAACTAATCTTCAAGTGACCCTTTCTTTTGTCTGCTCAAATTTGCAGTTGAAAATCTCTAGTGAGTTTTTTGAGTTTTTTATTTCAGTTATTATACTTCTCAGATCCAGAATTTCTATTTGGTTTCTTCTTAAAATTTCTGTCTCTATTAGTATTCTCTATTTGATTATTCATTTTTCTCTAAAAAATAAGGTTTCATTAGCTCTTTGTCCACAATGTTCATTACCTCTTTGAGTGTATATTAGACAGTTAACTTAAAGCTTTTGCCTAGTAAGCCCAATATCTGTGTCCCCTAAGAAACAATCTGTTAATTTTTCCCATAAATAGGCTTTATTCTCGTTTCTTTGTATGCTAATTTTTGATAGGAAATTGGACATTTTGAACACTATAATGTGGAAATTGAAATTCAGATTTTTTTCTTCCTGAAGGTTTGTTGTTGTTGTTGTTGTTGTTGTTATCTGTTCCTTACTGTGGGCTGTAACTATTCGTTCAGTAACTTTTAGAAACAATTTTTATAACGTCTGTATTCTTTATTATTTGTAGTGTAGTCTCTGTATCTTCTGCTAATGTTCAGTTAGCATTTTGACATAAATTTCCTTAAATGGAAAAAAGGAGGAGGAAAAAAGAAAGAGAAGAAGGAGAAGAAAGACATGGAGGAAAAAGAGGAGAAAAGAAAAAAGTCATAAAGGACAAGAAAAACTTCCCAGCCTTTGCAAATTTGTTTTTAAATTTTAACAGTTTGTTTTGGGTCACTCTGCTAATGCTGAGGCCATTTACAATTTTGTCTTCACCTTCATATTTTGCTTGCACGAAGCCTAGATATAGGCCAGAGGTTAAAATTTAGGGTCTTCTTAGTTCTTATCTCAGCATATGTTTCCCTTTCTAAACTCCTCTGTATACATGGGTACTTCTAAATATCGTAATTTCTCAAAAAGACTCTCTCCCCAGATTTTCCTCCCAGATTTTCAGTGACTCTATTGCTTATCTCAACCAAAATATTTTGCCCCATGAATCTGTGGGTTATTCATTGACCTTACAATATTTTCAAGGAATGTTCACTGTTTTCTTTTATCCTGAGTAAATTTCTAATTAGGGGAAATAAAGACAAGTGCCCTGCATGAGTTCTACAGGTAGCCCCCAGACAAATTCGAGCGCATGCAATTCTTTGGGAACAAGGTCTGTACTGCTTCCTCTGCAATAAGGAACCAGGGTCCCACACTGGGAATGTGTTCCACAACACGCAGCCACAACACCAGGGAGTTTTGGGTAAAGAGCCAGTTAAAATGCTCTGAAGGGTTTTCACCTTTTTCAAGGTGCTTTTTCTTAATCCAGTATTTGCTTAATTTCTGTAAACCTTTGACTATTTTCCAGAGTTTGGACAAAGTTGATTCTGACAATTTTCCCTAAATTATTTGATGTTTTTTGAGGGGATGTGCCTTTGAAGATACCCACTCTGCTGTTCTCACTTATCGCTGGCTCATAGACTTTTAAGTTCAGAGTTGAAATACTGAGTCAATATAGTGCCTTGCATTATTTTAAATAATATATAGATGTTAGCAAAATTACTTAATGGATACCAAGTGAGTTCTGATACATCAATAAAGTAGATGCCACATTATTTGAAAGGCCCTTTGCCAAAGTGGTTGGTTATACTATATACAAAATCTAAATGACTAGATAGAGAAAGCTTTCTATGAGTCTTTGTGAAGATGTGGTATGCCTCCTGCAGAGAAGGTTTTGTGCATCATCACAAATGAGCATGAAAACATCCTAAGATTCAGGCAATATATTCTAAAAGCAAGAGGGTTGTGTTCAAAATATGCAGAGGACCAGGGGTGTTCAAACAGCAATTATCAACAAGATACTGTCAGATGAACAGAGAAATTGATGAAGAATCATCCCAAATCCCACCTCTAGTTTGCTCTTCCCCCAATATACCCAGCTATTGAGGACCCAAGGGATACTTTACATAAGTAATTATAATGTCTATTCTTCCATAACTAATTGGCAGCAGTGTAAACTGAGGCTCAGAAAGACTAAGTAACCTGTCAGCAAGATGCAGATATTTAATGTAAGCATAGGTCAGATGATTGTAAAGTTATTCTTCTTTTCAACTGTACTTTCAGGGACCTTTACATTGTATAAGTGTATTCTTTCATCTGAACAAAACAACTTGGAAGAACAGCTCTGGTATCTTCTCGCACCTGGTGCTATCAAGCCATCTGCACACACTCAGAAGGCTGTGTCACTCTCACTCTGCTCCTGACTAAGGGTCACTGTGAAAACTGTAACCATACTGTGATTCACACAGTTTGGCTTCATCTAAGCCCAGTGCCAGCAGGTCAGCTTCACTCTGTTAACTCCTGTGCGGTGAAGGTCATTACACAACTCCACCTTGGCTAAGCTTATGCACAGCTGATCATGGGTGATGCTGCATAGTTGTTCTACAGTCATCACTCAGTGACAGATCTTGTAAGTTATGTGCCTTCAGTTCAGAATTTCTATTGCCACTGGAAATTTCCAATGATTCATGAAGACTGTATTTTTTTCTGAATTTTAGAAATGGTATCATTTTTCACTTACTTCTCATTGTTGGGATTAGTAAGGAATGAACTCACAGAAATACTTCAGAAACTTTTGGATGACTTTGATCATGTTAACAACTAAGTACAAAAGAAGTATAAAAGTACAAATAAAGAATTTTAAGTATTTATATATTTTATCAGTCATTTAAATTTTAAGTTCCTCATTTTTCAGGCCATGTATGTCATATATTTTTGAATTATTCAAATCTATTTTAAATAGCTTCCTATTTGAACTATTAAAATAGTGCTCCTCACTCATATAATACAGTATCTAGTATTTTAAAAAGGGATTATTTACGACGATAAGGATTTGTCATATATAATCAGTAGTCAGTAGATGTTTCAAATGAATGAAAATATACTAGGAGGAGTTGGGAACTTTTTAGAAGTGACCTTCAAAATTTCATTTGGGAATTTTTTAAAAATAGCATTATATGATACCGCCATTAAGGAAAGGAAAGGTAGGTCAAGCCAGAGGAAGAGAGGGAGACTTCTTAACATTTTAAGTTCATCAGTAAACATCTGACTTAATATTACTGATATGACCTGACAGAATTACTAACCATGTATTTTAATATGCTAGGTCTCTTACAGTATGGGTCTTTACTCACTTGCTTTCACGTCTTATACAGGCCAAAGAGGAAGTTGGCTAAGCCAATAGGGTCTTCAGCTCCACTTTGCCAGGATAAACCCATACACTTTTGGTAAGCAACTTGTATACTTATTTAGAACTCAGGAACCCCAAAAATGGTGTGTGTGTGTTGCTTTAATTCTGATAAAGAAGTAATCTGGGAAGAAGAAAGCAAGCAAGATTGGTACCTACTGTCCTGTAGCTCATATTCTTAAGAGAAAACAAAATACCATTTAAATAATGAACAGTCCCTGTCCCCCAATAACACAAATCTATAGGCACAAAATACACATAGGCCTCCCTCATTGACCTGCAGTTTGCAAACAGACGGTCATATACACAGAGCAACCTGAAGTCTACTTTCAGACACAGCCATTTTTTATCCAAATAAATTAGATCAAAATCTCCTATTTTAATGTATCTAAAAGTCATCTGGAAGTATCCAGGCTTTCAGGCTTTATCTCTGTAAGTTTTTCCTTATTTAATTGAGATGCGCCATAGGAATCTGCACTTTCTGTCAACAGAGATAATCGGATAATCATGGTGAATGCTGTTCGATAATGGTATTTTAAGAAACAAAAAATTAAAGTTGTTAAAAACCCTTGCAATATGATCACCTCTGACTTTTCAGGTTGTTTCTTGACAAGCATGTGTTATTATACATGCAGGTATGATTCTGGATTGGAGCCTGGGGGTTGATTGAAGTGATTGTTAGGTGGGAAATGATTTCACAGCCTATGTGCCAGGCAGTCAGGGGCAATGGGCTAGCCTTGACACTCGTATGAGAACCAGGAGAAAAGCACGTGCTGTGGACGGTTCTGGTGATGAGTAGAATATATCTCACTCCTCTTCACAAGTTTGTTTGGGCTGAGTGGCTTAAACTCCCACTGAGTTCCTCTACATTGGCCATTGATAAACATGCAGTAATTTAGAAGGTAATTTAAAGACATTGAGTCATAGTTTCAAGTAAGACATTTCTGTTCTCCAGCTAACACTAGAGAATAGCATGCTTATGTGGATTTATTTAACAAAAAGTGCACTGCTTGTACTCCAAGCAAAAGCAGTTCTGAGCCAATGTTTCCTATATCAAGCATATGTGATGTCTTGTGAGATGAGAACTTTGTGTCCAACTGGGATTTTTTAAATTCTCACAAAGTGTCTAAGTTTATTTCTATGTAATATTTCATTGTGTGTATGTGTGTGTATATATACATAAATAAAACAGGTAATCTCATGTTATACATACATATATATGTATATATTTCATGCTATATAGGTTAAAGTTTACTTAGAATTTTTTTTTTTT
>NW_012101587.1:7079266-7084343 GCF_000951045.1 Mandrillus leucophaeus | reverse complement strand
TTTTTCCAAAATTTCTTAAATTTTTGGCATTTTACTCTTTTACTGCCTCTGCAAATGACAAGCAATTTATAATGTTATTTTCTCTCAATAGAAAAAATATCATTAATTTCCCTTTTGTTAATGATGCTTTGAAGTTACAAAATCTATCTTTTCATGCAGCTATACTGTTTTCAGAACTATGTTATATAAAATTCCAATAAGTCCTAATTTTCATAATTTCTATAAAAATGTTTCTGTAATTGTGTATGTTACATCACAAGTGAATTTCAGAGAAAATATAACTTCTGTTATGACTAGGCTAATGAGGATTGGATATTTCTCTTCAATTTACCCATCTCACATAAAGAACAAATTTCCACAGTCTAGCTTCTGGACCCATATATTTCAGACCTGTTTTCATACCACCCACATATTTCTGATATCAAATTCATTGCATTATGTCCTTTAATGTAACACCTGGCCTTGTACTTTCATGTTATGATGCTATAGGTAAGTCAATACAATGAATAGTAATAGCATGGCTGAAATCAATCCCTAGATGTGCTATAATCTGATGGAGAATAGTGACAGCAAATAGCATTGATATATTCCACTAAATCCTGAATCCAAATGTATCACTAATTGAGCTGTCTCCATTAGCCAGAATTTGAAATATGTACTTGTCTACTGTAGAAATTACTGATGGTAGCATGAGTTTACCAGAAGGAAGTCAGATTGAAAAAACACAGCATTGGGAAATACTGTTTCTAAAGTACTAGACACAAATACTTCTTTAGCAAATTTTACAGAAGCATACCATTTGAAAAGATGCTTAGGACCTTTTACAAGACTTAAGGGTATGTCAGTACAAGTGAGGAGCCATTAAGCATAGGGTAAATTTTCCTGTGCATGTAAAACAACAAATGGGATTATTTCAGGAAAAGTAACTGATAAAGATTCTGACATAGAAAGGGGATGCTAAGTTCCAAAGCTAACTTCTGCCTCTTTAAAGGAAGAAAACAAAACGTAAACACAACTTAAATTTCAAAACATCTAGTTATTTCTGAGCTAAGATGGCGGGTAGGAGGCAGGACTAGCTTGTAGCTCCTACTCAGACACAGCAGCATGTGGAGACTCACATCGTAAACTTTTGCTCCAAGAACTACCACAGAAACATACCAGTAAACCTGAGAGAATCCACAGGCCTTTTAAAGGAACTGGATCACCACTGTAGGCTCCCTGAGACACCAAAAATCTGTGAGTCTGCTTGCTTTCTCATCATGGAGGATGGGGATCTGGGGCAATTTCTATGCCCTGGTCATTTCCTGCCTGGAAATAGATTCGGTGCTCTTGAAGGCGCACAGTGGGCGTGAGACCAGCCTTTACAACTGCGGCCTGCATGGGAGCAGAGTGAGGTCTGTGGCTGCCAGCCTTCCTCAACATCGCTGGTGACCTGCATGACACAGCAGAGGCAGCCACAATCCCCCTGGGAACATAACTCCATTGGTCTGGGAACCACACCTCCATCCCACACAACAGCCATAGCAAGCGCTGTCCAAGAAGAGTCTGAGCTCGGACATACCTATCCCTGCCCCTACCTGGTGGCCTTTCTCCACCCACCCTGGTTGCTGAAGATGAAGGGCGTATGAGTTCTATGGCCCTGCCTACTGCCTGAGAAACCTGAATACTTAACCAAGCAACCCTAGGGCAAGCTGGCATCCTCCTTACAGTACTGCAGCTGACACACTCTGGAAAATGCCACCTCCTTGCTGGAGGCCAACCAACACAAACCAGTGCACTAAACAAAAATACAACAAAGGATCCTCACAGAGTCCACTTCACTCACCTGCTACCTCCACCAGAGCAGGTGCTACTATGCATGGCTGAAAAACTTGAAAATTGATCACATCACAGGACTCTTTGCAGACATTCCCCTGGAGTACCAGCCTGGAACCTGGTAGCTTTGTTGGGTGGCTAGACCCAGAAGAACTAAAACAATCACGGCATTTCAGCTCTCAGGAAGTCTCGTCCCTAGGCAGAGGGAGAGAACACCACATCAAGGGAGGATCCCGTGAGACAAATGAATCGAAACAGCATCTCTGGAGTCCCAGATCTTCCCTCTGACATGGTGTGCCCAAAAGAGAATGAACCCCCCAAAAATTCTGGTATTATGAAAAAACAAGGTTTTTTTTTTTTTAACTCACCCACCCAAAGATTATACCAGCTCACCAGCAATGGATCCAATCCAAGACAAAAATCTCTGAATTGCCAGAAAAAAATAGTTGATAATGTCAATTATTAAGTTAACCAAGGAGGCACCAGAGAAAGGGGGAGTCTAACTTAAAGACATAAAAAACACGATACAGGATATGAAAGGGAAAATCTTCAGTGACATACATAGTATAAATAAAAAACAATCATGACTTTTGGAAATCAAGGGCACACTTAGAGAAATGCTAAATGCACTGGAAATTCTTAGCAATAGACTTGAACAAGCAGAACAAAGAGCTTCAGAGCTTGAAGACAAGGCTTTCGAATAACCCAATCCATCAAAAACATGAAAAAAGAATTTAAAAAATTAACGAAGCCTCCAAGAAGTTTTGTACTATGTTAAGCATCCAAACCCAAGAATAATTGGTGTTCCTAAAGAACAAAATAAATCTAAAAGTTTGGAAAACATATTTGAGGCAAGAATTGAAAAAAATTTCCCAGGCCTTCCTAGAGATCTAGACATCTCAATACAAGAAGCTCAAAAAACACCTGGGAAATTAATTGCAGAAAGATCATTGGCTAGGCACATGGTCGTCAGGTCATCTAAAGTCAAGACATTAGAAAGAATCTTAAGAGCTGTGAGGCAAAAGGATCAGATAACCTGCAAAGGAAAATCTGTCAGAGTAACAGCAGATTTCTCAGCAGGTATCCTACAAGCCAGAAGGGATAGGGGTCCTATCTTTAGTCTCATGAAATAAAACAATTATCAGCCAAGAATTTTGTATCCAGCAAAACTAAGCTTCATAAATGAAAGAAAGATACAGTCTTTTCTAGACAAATGCTAAGAGAATTCACCACTACGAAGCCAGCACTACAAGACCTGCTAAAAGGAGCTCTAAATATTGAATCCATTCCTAAAAGTACAGCAAAACAGAACCTCTTTAAGCATAAATCTCACATAACCTGTGTAATAATAACACAAAGAAAAATGGTATTTAGGCAGCAAATAGCACAATGAATAGAATAGTACCTCACCTCTCAATACTAATGTTGAATGTAAATGGCCTAAATGCTCCATTTAAAAGATACAGAATGGCGGAACAGATAAGGATTCACCAGCCAAGTATCTGCTGTTTTCAAAGACTTACCTAACACATAAGGACTCACATAAACTAAAGGTAAAGGGCTGAAAAAAGATACTCTGTGCAAATAGACACCAAAAGTGAGCAGGAGTAGTTACTCTTACATCAGCCAAAACAAACTGTAAAACAAGTTAAAAAAGACAAAGATGGTCATTTTATAATAAAAGGAATAGTCCAACAGGAAAATATCACATTCCTAAATATATATGCACCTAACACCGGAGCTCCAAGTTTATAAACAGTTACTACTTGATACGGTTTGGCTGTGTCCTCACCCAAATCTCATCCTGAGTTGTAACTCCCATAATTCCCATGTGTTGTGGGAGGGACCTGGTGGGGATAGTTGAATCACGGGGATAGTTTCCGCCATACTGTTCTTGTGTTAATGCATCAGTCTCATGAGATCTGATGGCTTTGTAGGGTGAAACCCCTTTCGCTTGGTCCTCATTCTGTCTTTGCCTGCCAACATGTGAGATGTCCCTTGCTCTTCAGCCATGATTGTGAGACCTCCCTAGCCATGTAGAACTGTGAGTCTATTAAACCTCTTTTCCCTATAAATGACCCAGTGTCAGCTATGTCTTTGTTAGTAGCATGAGAACAGACTAATACAGTAAATTGGCACTGGTATAGTAGGGCACTGCTGTAAAGATACCCGGAAATGTGCAAGCAACTTTGGAACTGGGTAACAGCCAGAGGCTGGAACAGTTTGGAGGCGTCAGAAGAAGATAGAAAAATGTGGGAAAATTTGGAACTTCCTAGAGAATTGTTGAATGGTTTTGACCAAAATGCTGATTATGATATGGACAATGAAATCCAGGTTGAGGTGGTCTCACATGGAGATGAGGAACTTTTTGGTAAAGATGACTCTTGCTATATTTTAGCAAAGAGAATGATGGCATTTTGCTCCTTCCCTAGAGATTTGTGGGGATTTGAACTTGAGCAATATGATTTAGGATATCTGGTGGAAAACATTTCTAAGCAGCAAAGCATTCAACAGGTGACTTGGATGCTGTTAAATACAAAATTCAGTTTTAAAGGAGAAACAGAGCATGTAAGTTTGAAAAATTTGTAGCTTAATGATGCCACAGAAAAGAAAAATCAATTTTCTGAGGAGAAATTCCAGCCTGCTGCAGAAATTTGCATAAATAACAAGAAGTTCCATTGTTACATTCAGTTTTCTAAAATCTGTTTTGCTAAAATATCATTTATTTTTAGTTCATTTCAGATATAGATAATACTTCATATATGTTATCTTCCATATGAAACATATCTCCAATGTGAAACAAAAAAAATATTACACCCCATCCTCTCTGTGACTCAGTTGAAAACATACTAAGTTTAGATAAAATTTACATTAACTTTTAGTCAAAATCATTTTAGTAATGGATCTTTTCTTATTTTTTCAATATATTGAAAGATTATTTTAAAATTATATTTAAACAACTTCAAATAAACATGAGAATAAAAAGCTGAAATTATAATAACTTACTTTTGGATAATTACTAATTAATACCTTTGCAAAGCCAAAAACTTAGCCTTAAGGAGTAATAAATGTAAAAAATAATAATACAAATAAATGATGAGACCCAAAGTTTGCCCTGAGAATAACTGTGTATGAAACAAAATCATTTCTTGGTGAAGTGTCACATTTATTTTATATAAACTAGTATGGGTTCATCCTTTCATTTATAAATTAAATCATCATAAAATATCCATCACTTTCGATAACTTATTACATTTTCAAA
>NW_012101587.1:7072451-7077856 GCF_000951045.1 Mandrillus leucophaeus | reverse complement strand
AAAGTACAGCAAAACAGAACCTCTTTAAGCATAAATCTCACATAACCTGTGTAATAATAACACAAAGAAAAATGGTATTTAGGCAGCAAATAGCACAATGAATAGAATAGTACCTCACCTCTCAATACTAATGTTGAATGTAAATGGCCTAAATGCTCCATTTAAAAGATACAGAATGGCGGAACAGATAAGGATTCACCAGCCAAGTATCTGCTGTTTTCAAAGACTTACCTAACACATAAGGACTCACATAAACTAAAGGTAAAGGGCTGAAAAAAGATACTCTGTGCAAATAGACACCAAAAGTGAGCAGGAGTAGTTACTCTTACATCAGCCAAAACAAACTTTAAAACAAGTTAAAAAAGACAAAGATGGTCATTTTATAATAAAAGGAATAGTCCAACAGGAAAATATCACATTCCTAAATATATATGCACCTAACACCGGAGCTCCAAGTTTATAAACAGTTACTACTTGATACGGTTTGGCTGTGTCCTCACCCAAATCTCATCCTGAGTTGTAACTCCCATAATTCCCATGTGTTGTGGGAGGGACCTGGTGGGGATAGTTGAATCACGGGGATAGTTTCCGCCATACTGTTCTTGTGTTAATGCATCAGTCTCATGAGATCTGATGGCTTTGTAGGGTGAAACCCCTTTCGCTTGGTCCTCATTCTGTCTTTGCCTGCCAACATGTGAGATGTCCCTTGCTCTTCAGCCATGATTGTGAGACCTCCCTAGCCATGTAGAACTGTGAGTCTATTAAACCTCTTTTCCCTATAAATGACCCAGTGTCAGCTATGTCTTTGTTAGTAGCATGAGAACAGACTAATACAGTAAATTGGCACTGGTATAGTAGGGCACTGCTGTAAAGATACCCGGAAATGTGCAAGCAACTTTGGAACTGGGTAACAGCCAGAGGCTGGAACAGTTTGGAGGCGTCAGAAGAAGATAGAAAAATGTGGGAAAATTTGGAACTTCCTAGAGAATTGTTGAATGGTTTTGACCAAAATGCTGATTATGATATGGACAATGAAATCCAGGTTGAGGTGGTCTCACATGGAGATGAGGAACTTTTTGGTAAAGATGACTCTTGCTATATTTTAGCAAAGAGAATGATGGCATTTTGCTCCTTCCCTAGAGATTTGTGGGGATTTGAACTTGAGCAATATGATTTAGGATATCTGGTGGAAAACATTTCTAAGCAGCAAAGCATTCAACAGGTGACTTGGATGCTGTTAAATACAAAATTCAGTTTTAAAGGAGAAACAGAGCATGTAAGTTTGAAAAATTTGTAGCTTAATGATGCCACAGAAAAGAAAAATCAATTTTCTGAGGAGAAATTCCAGCCTGCTGCAGAAATTTGCATAAATAACAAGAAGTTCCATTGTTACATTCAGTTTTCTAAAATCTGTTTTGCTAAAATATCATTTATTTTTAGTTCATTTCAGATATAGATAATACTTCATATATGTTATCTTCCATATGAAACATATCTCCAATGTGAAACAAAAAAAATATTACACCCCATCCTCTCTGTGACTCAGTTGAAAACATACTAAGTTTAGATAAAATTTACATTAACTTTTAGTCAAAATCATTTTAGTAATGGATCTTTTCTTATTTTTTCAATATATTGAAAGATTATTTTAAAATTATATTTAAACAACTTCAAATAAACATGAGAATAAAAAGCTGAAATTATAATAACTTACTTTTGGATAATTACTAATTAATACCTTTGCAAAGCCAAAAACTTAGCCTTAAGGAGTAATAAATGTAAAAAATAATAATACAAATAAATGATGAGAACCAAAGTTTGCCCTGAGAATAACTGTGTATGAAACAAAATCATTTCTTGGTGAAGTGTCACATTTATTTTATATAAACTAGTATGGGTTCATCCTTTCATTTATAAATTAAATCATCATAAAATATCCATCACTTTCGATAACTTATTACATTTTCAAAATATTCATCCAAATGAGTAATATTATCCATATTATTCCTACATTCAACTGAAGAAATTGAAGACAGCAAATCTATTGGACTAGCCCTTGGATATATCACTTGTCCACAGTGGAACTAAAATTTGATAGGATTTCTAGTTAATTTCATTGCCTCTATCACCAAGCCAGACAAAGAACTGTAATTTTGAAAAGATTATCTGATAATGTTCAGTATATTTTATTTTCTTTGGTTCTTTAATATTATACTACCTATCAAAAGAATCAGTTGAGATGTTTTATTTATTACAAATCTTTAAACTTACTTTAATGTGGTATATTTAACAATATTTTTTACAGAAATTTCCTAGTATTGACTAAAAAAAATGAAGCGTTTGTTTACCACTCCCTGAGAGTAATTGCCATCTATAATTATATAATCCTTATTTGTGTTCAGGAAATTTCTAAATTTCTCGTAAATTTTATGAAAAGAATACAGAGCAATGTACTAAAAATGATATGGAGACTGTGAAAAAAGTGCCATATGAATATGAAAATTAAGTTTACAATCTACCTCCTTCTTTTATAATTACTGCATTGAATAATTACAGAATTCCTAAAGCCTTTTAAATCTTGAAACACATTTTTCCAAATAAATATTTTTATAGTTTACTTCTATGATTACATTCACTTTATTTGAGAATCCATAAAATTTATTCCATAAATTTAGCTAAACCTTAAAACTGACTTAAATTCTGTAGCTATATATCTTACTATATTCGCTTATATATGTGCATGTATATGTGCATGTATGTATACATAAATTAAATCTGTAGAACATTCCTGTGAGGCAGTTATTACTATTTTTCCAAATTCAGCATATTTATAGTCACTGCCATTACCTGGGAGTTTTTATATGTTAGCTTCCATCATTAAATAAACCCCTTCAATTTGTTATCAAACTAGAGCAGATCAAGTTGCCACTGTCACCTAAGATATGCTAATTTTGAAGGTTTTTGACCCTGTTCCACTCCGTCAGTGGCCAACCAAGAACAAACTTAGTTGGAATAAAACTCATTGGCTTCATGATGGCCCCTTCTTCATAATGTCTCAACATGCTTTGCTGGAAAATTCAAATGTGTTAAGCCAAGTTTACAATAAGTTGTTAGCTTTATAAAATTGTTATCAAAGTGCAAGACCACATATTAAATTCTACCAGTATGTAATGATATATTTATTTATGTACTCTGACAGAATTATTATTAGCTGTGTTCCTGAGTCTGTACTTTTAGATAATTTAAATATTTGAATTCAACTGTTCTCACCAAAAGAAAGATTATCAGAACCTACAAGTAGATTACTGCTTTTTCCATAAGAGTTACACGTTGAATAAAATGATGTTATATAAAGTTTCTGAATATATAACAGTGATAAAGAAAAAGGAAAAGTCAGACATCCTCTAGGAATTGCTAATACATCCATCTGCATTTCTGCCAGAGAATGTCGTAAGAGTATTAAAAAAGCATCATTTTGACATCAAATGCAATTTGAGGGCAAAAGAATATAAAATTGTCTATAACTCTTGTAATTGCATTGATTCCAAAAATGATAGAAAGGCACTTCTTCACTCTTTGAAAATATGATACTTACTAATGTGAAAACAGAAGAAATCAAAACATTTTTCAAGGAAAATGACTTTATTTACTTAAAAGTAAGAAGAAAAATAATGTTCTTTCTTCCTCTAGACAGTTAAACCACAGAAAGATAAAATGGCTGATAACTAAGTATAGTTTTTCTTATACTATCATCCTGGGGGCAGTTCATTTCTGAAGATGATTGCATATTTCCATGCTGATCTCAATGAGCATTTGCTTAGAATAACTAGAGAAAGACCGGAAAAGATAATGTTTTCATTTTATATGCAAAATTGTATATAAAATGTGTGCACATTGTTGTGATAAGCAGCAATTGTCATATAGCATACTCAGGAGAAGGTGAGCCAGTGAACTCGGAGCTATCCAGAAACTTTCTGTAATGATGAAAATATTCTGAAATCTTCACTACCCAGTACCATCACTAGCCAAGTTTAGCTACTGAGCACCACAAATGTGGCTAGTGCACTTAAGAAGCTGAATTTTTAATTTTATTAAATTTAAATGTAGATAGCCACCCAGGGCTAGTGCCACTACAGTGAACAAAACAATTCAGATACCACTCTTTCATTTTAGTTACAAAAAAAGTTGCAATGCAGATATAAATTGCCCAATAATACAGCAAAAAATGGTAGAAACTACCACAGGTACCCCATCTAATAATGAGTTTAATGTCCTTTCTTCCTTTTAAAACAAATATTTATTGGCACCTTTTGTAAGGGTAACAGGATATTAAAGTTTAAATGTATGTACAAAATGTGCACAAAATGATCCACTGACTCAGGAATTGGTGTACTCTGAATCATTTCATAACATTTTATTGCTTTTTTTGGCACAGTGTCATCAGTATTTTATACGCAGAGGTATCAAAAGAAAATCAAGGGAACTGAATCAAATCTGCATTTACCTTGTATATATGAGTTATATGGCAAAACTGGGTATTGCATTATGAGAGATTGAGAATCTACAGTGAATGTGCTTAGGGCAAGTGAAACGTGGTAGATGTTTGATATGTGTTAGCTTAATTGTTTTTAAGAGCTTTATTGAGGTATAATTGCCATAAAACAAATCGCCCATGTTTCGTGTATATAATTTGATAAATGTGATGCCATCGCATAGAATCTTTTACAGCAGTAAATTAGAGCAGTTGTACAATTCACCTCATTTGGGTTTCCTCTTCTCATGGATTCTCATCCTGATTTGCCTGATTTCAAATACCTTGTTTCATTTATCTTGTCCTGATTTTTGCTTGTTGTAGGCAAGAGTAAATCCGGTATCTCTTACTCTGTCTTGTCCTGAAGTGGATGCCTGATTTGTAAATAGTTCGAGACACATGGAGAGGTGTCTTCACTCTTCCACCTGTTTTCCAGAAACCTTAAGCTTTTACTTTCCTATTCGAATTCTAGCATATTCAACTTCCTTATACCTTTATCCTTTATTAACATCAACCCTTCTCCCCAAATTCCCGATAATGTATCAGTACCGTTATCTGCCTCTGTTACAATCACAGGCAGTCATGCTTTGCCAGCAAAAGTCACACAACTGATTTATTTATTCAATATAAGATACGTAAGGAGTAGTTTTGTTGAGTTTTAATCTACAATTGGATCTAGGAGAGGTGATTGGGGAGAATTCAGAAGTAATATCAGATTTGGTTTGAATTACCGATGCTTACCAGGAACATGTAACTATTCCAAATATGTTTTGTATCACACATATGTGCATCCTAAAAGCAAGCCATTGAATCACTACTTGGAGCCCTGCAGTAGGGTGCTGTGAGTTTGAGAATGAATTAAAAACTGTCTTAA
>NW_012101587.1:7064139-7072401 GCF_000951045.1 Mandrillus leucophaeus | reverse complement strand
GAGCTATCCAGAAACTTTCTGTAATGATGAAAATATTCTGAAATCTTCACTACCCAGTACCATCACTAGCCAAGTTTAGCTACTGAGCACCACAAATGTGGCTAGTGCACTTAAGAAGCTGAATTTTTAATTTTATTAAATTTAAATGTAGATAGCCACCCAGGGCTAGTGCCACTACAGTGAACAAAACAATTCAGATACCACTCTTTCATTTTAGTTACAAAAAAAGTTGCAATGCAGATATAAATTGCCCAATAATACAGCAAAAAATGGTAGAAACTACCACAGGTACCCCATCTAATAATGAGTTTAATGTCCTTTCTTCCTTTTAAAACAAATATTTATTGGCACCTTTTGTAAGGGTAACAGGATATTAAAGTTTAAATGTATGTACAAAATGTGCACAAAATGATCCACTGACTCAGGAATTGGTGTACTCTGAATCATTTCATAACATTTTATTGCTTTTTTTGGCACAGTGTCATCAGTATTTTATACGCAGAGGTATCAAAAGAAAATCAAGGGAACTGAATCAAATCTGCATTTACCTTGTATATATGAGTTATATGGCAAAACTGGGTATTGCATTATGAGAGATTGAGAATCTACAGTGAATGTGCTTAGGGCAAGTGAAACGTGGTAGATGTTTGATATGTGTTAGCTTAATTGTTTTTAAGAGCTTTATTGAGGTATAATTGCCATAAAACAAATCGCCCATGTTTCGTGTATATAATTTGATAAATGTGATGCCATCGCATAGAATCTTTTACAGCAGTAAATTAGAGCAGTTGTACAATTCACCTCATTTGGGTTTCCTCTTCTCATGGATTCTCATCCTGATTTGCCTGATTTCAAATACCTTGTTTCATTTATCTTGTCCTGATTTTTGCTTGTTGTAGGCAAGAGTAAATCCGGTATCTCTTACTCTGTCTTGTCCTGAAGTGGATGCCTGATTTGTAAATAGTTCGAGACACATGGAGAGGTGTCTTCACTCTTCCACCTGTTTTCCAGAAACCTTAAGCTTTTACTTTCCTATTCGAATTCTAGCATATTCAACTTCCTTATACCTTTATCCTTTATTAACATCAACCCTTCTCCCCAAATTCCCCATAATGTATCAGTACCGTTATCTGCCTCTGTTACAATCACAGGCAGTCATGCTTTGCCAGCAAAAGTCACACAACTGATTTATTTATTCAATATAAGATACGTAAGGAGTAGTTTTGTTGAGTTTTAATCTACAATTGGATCTAGGAGAGGTGATTGGGGAGAATTCAGAAGTAATATCAGATTTGGTTTGAATTACCGATGCTTACCAGGAACATGTAACTATTCCAAATATGTTTTGTATCACACATATGTGCATCCTAAAAGCAAGCCATTGAATCACTACTTGGAGCCCTGCAGTAGGGTGCTGTGAGTTTGAGAATGAATTAAAAACTGTCTTAATTGGTTTTAAGTAACTGGAGGCTTGACTCAAGCATCTATAATAATATATAACATTCCTGAGGATTTAATATATGCCCAGCACATTTTAAGTGTTTTGTATAACTTATCTTGTATCTTTTTAGATCTTAGTAATAACCCTGCAGCTAGTACATTAACTCCATTTTGCAGATGAAAAACTGAAACATGAAGAAGTAAAAATGTACACAAGGCTACAGAGTTAGCGATGGAACTTGGTTTTATTTTGAACATTTGCTCTCATCACACACTGTGTTAAATGAACATTAACAGCATACAAGATGGAGAGAGGTAGACTGCATTCTTCAGAGAATACTATGTGATACATGGACAGCACTGGTAGATTTCTGAAATGATTTTTTTCATTGATAGTTTTCCCTTTTGCCATTAATTTCTCTTATTTTTAGCGCCCACGTCATTCTGGGTCCACTGTCTCAGGGGAAGATTTTATCAAGGGAAAAATTGGAGAAGAAAAGTATTTTTTGCCTTGTGTTGTGTGGAACAGGGGAGGGGGAGAGTCTTGGAGAATGCCATATTCTGTTTCTTTCAAGAGATAACTACAGAGCCTTGTGTGGCAGAAAATTACTGGCAATGGCCATCGGATATGGGAGGTCATGTAGGTGAGAACAGAAGATGCTGCAAAGGTGACTTTTGTGAGCCAGCATCAGATAAGGACAATTGCCCCCATCAACCTATGTGGACAAGGGTACAAATTCAACACCCCAACCCAACCCCTGATACTTCACAAAGCTGCAGTAACCTTTTCTAGGGGAAAAGAGACAGAAACTCCAATTAGACAGTTATTAAGTTACAATAACTCTGGACTGGTCATTGAAGGTAATGTGAGTTGTGGAAAAATGAAGAACACTCTACTCTTTGCACATTATGATTGTGTGCTCAGATTAAACTCTGCCATGAAATCACAAAGATGAGGGTAAGGAACTCTGATGGTAACGCTCTGAGATTAATATGAAATGAGAATTTTACAAAGAACAGGATAATTAGGACTAAATGAAGAAGAGGTTGAACTGGTGATTTATGGAACGAGGCCCTGACCAAAGGGAGGTGAAAGGAGGTCAGGTAAAGAACACACCTAAGAATCTGATGAACCATAGTATCTTCTCTACATGATGACACTGTCTAGAATTTCTTTTAGAAATTTTTTTAGATGAAATTTCCATATATTTTAGTCAAAGAGAACATGCCATTACATGAGATACTAGCAATGTTTTATTTGATATTATATGAGAGGCAGTGTGCTAGAGGCTTTGTAGACATGTCTTTATCTTTTCAATAACTCTGAAATACATTAAAGTGTGCCTACCCTATAAGTACAGAGTCAAGTGGGAAAAATTAGTCTGACTTTTAGCAAAATCTTTTAAGTGCTAGGAGACCTTTTTAGGTTATTTTCAATAGTTTATTAAGTCATGTATTAAAATAATTCTATAATCACACAAAATGAATAGTAAGGGAAAAGCATTTTTATTAAGTAGAAAGGAGAAATGAAAGGAACATATTTAAGCATGTAAGTCAGGCAGGCCCACGTGAGATTGCACCATTGGAAAAGGGATTCTACTAGAGTCCTGGGGTGGAAAGAAAGGAAGTTATAGTATGGAATGAAAAGAATCAAAATGCTACCAGTGCTCCACAGAACAACTTTTCTTCCTTCACAATATTGCCTATCACTTCTGGTCAGCAGCCAGATTTTGAAGATAAGAGAATGATTTATTGGAAACACAAATTCAGACTTTTCCAGTGGTGTACATAATTTCATGTGCAATCACACATAGGCTATGAAATTTTCTTTCCTCCTTGAAAAATAGTGTTACCCTTATCACTGGAGGCAAAAGTAGTTTGATCCCAAACAATGTAGTTTATTGCTGCTGAGACCTCTCACACTCATTTTTTACACACCTTGAAATCTTGATGCTTCTTGTACCAAGGACAAATGATTCAGAAAGCTCTATAGAAGAGTGAGGAGAAAATACAGAAAAAGATAGTTCTTGGGGAATTTACTTTGAAACATTTCATGGGAGCAAAGGTACATTAATAGATAATATTCCACATGAGGTTATGATATTAAGATTTAACTTCATCTTTGAGTAAATGATGCAAACTTGATCATTGCATGAAAGAAAATCATTTCTCAAAAGTCCAAGAACCTAATTTTTGGTCAACAAATATAATGGCCTGATTGGTCTGAATCTGAGAATATATTTAGAACTCTAACCTGAGACGTTCAAGCTGTGGCACAGGTATTGTGTAACAAAGAATGAAGGAATGCAAATCTACAGAGAAAGAAAATCATGAATCCTATGTGCAGAGACTGTAGGAGAAATGCAAGGGAAGGGGGGATATGACCAAGGTCACTGAATATTTTTGAAGATATAACATTGGTGTCCAGTTTCCAAATTCAGAATATTTCTGAGATTCTTAGGTTGACAAAACATCGCTACCTTCCATAATTATAATAAAAATAAGTTATTTACTCTCTTATTTGTTTACTTGAAGTGTATCTATTTATACAAATTTATTTGCAATAAAAGATCTCTAATTAATCCAAGACAATAAGCTCGTTCTCATTTCTTCCTGCAGTTAGAACCCTTAGTATCCACCATTCATACTTGAAACCATTTCCTGCATATTTTCCCAAATGTTAGGAAATAACATAAAAATAGCATTGTTTCCCAGTTTCATTACTGATTTTGACATTGAATTAACACCTGTTTTAGATACATTTTAATTCTTATAAAGGCATTTTTTTTACTTGATCACAAACTTTTAGAAGGCATATTATGAATATGAGATATTCTCATACTTTTGCAATATATAATACATTTTATGTACATTTTAAAGAGCATTGAACTGTCTGTTGATTAAGTAGAATAAAATGTGAATATAACAGCAAATTTAAGCAATTTTGGGGTGTCATTGTCTACTTAAGAAATAGTGATAATTCACGCCTGTAATCCCAGCATTTTGGGAGGCTGAGGTGGGTGGATCATGAGGTCAAGAGATTGAGACTATCCTGGCCAACATGGTGAAACCCCGTCTCTATTAAAAATACAAAAATTAGGTGGGTGTGGTGGCGGGCACCTGTATTCCCAACTACTTGGGAGGATGAGGCAGGAGAATCGCTTGAATCCGGGAGGTGGAGCCAAGATCATGCCTCTACATTCCAGCCTGGTGACAGAGCAGGGCTCCATCTCAAGAAGACAGAAAGAAAGAGAGAAAGAGAGAGAGAAAGAAAGAAAGAAAGAGAGAAAGAGAGAAGGAAGGAAGGAAGGAAGGAAGGAAGGAAGGAAGGAAGGAAGGAAGGGGGAAAAGAAAAAAATAGTGATACTATCTCAGTGATAGAAAAGTTTGAAATTTTGCTGATCCTAAGCATCCACCGCTTAAATAAAACCATCTATTAATACTGCATAGGGCAGTCAAATCTATTTTATTTATCTGGATAGCTATTTTAGAGTAAACCCTTACTGTTTCTTTTTTTCTTCCTTCCTTTTTTTGTTTGTTCTTCTGAGAATAGCATTGGCATATTAACAAAAAGTAATATTCTCCTGGCGTCACTATTTTCACGCTTCTTCAGAACAACCTTCATTTTCTTAATGCAAACGTACAGCACAATGTATTGGCCATCACACTATGCAGCTACCTGCTGTATGACTGCTAAATGTATTTCTTCTGAAAAATAAGAGAAAACTATGAAATTATAGCTAGTATCTGAGTTTATCAAATTATCATAATGTTGAATCTTTTACACATGAATTTTTAAAATTATTTGGAGAACTTCTGAGTAGGTAATGCCAGCCACCTAAATCGGAATCTCTCCATATATCCTCCAAAACGTGTAGTTAAAAAAAAAAGTAACACATAGAACGAAATAAATACCCTGTCTTCAGAATAACTGGGGCACAGAAAACACGATGTAGTTATAACTAATCATGAGTACAAAAATGTGTTTCAAATTTTTTATAGTGCTCTCTCTCAGTCTTTCTCCACAGCTTTTGCAAAGAATGAGACGTGAGTTTGGCAAATGTGCATGAAAAAGAATAGACCAGGCATGTCGGCTCATGTCTATAATCCCAGAATATTGGGAGGCTTAGGTGGGTGGATCTCTTAAGTCCAGGAAGTCAAGGCTGCAGTGAGCCATGATTATGCCAGTGCACTTTAGCACCCCAGCCTGGAAGGCAGAGGAAGATCCTATTACAAACAAACAAGCAAACAAACATAAAACAGAGAAAGAGAGAGAAAGGGTCAAATGACCCATCAGAAAATGTGAATGTATTTGTACAGATGAGATCACTGACTACAGCAAAGGAACTGCAAGGGAACTCAAGGTGACTGTCCTGGAAAGTTCACATTATAGGGGGAATGGGATTAAAAGGATGGAAGAGATGTCCTTGGGATTCTTGCACATATGGGAGGAAGAAAAGAGGGGCGTTGATTTCAGCAAACTGGCAGAGTAGGCAGCTCCAAAGAAAGCTCCGGGAGAAGCAAGCAGGGGCTGTCAGAACCAACTTTGTTGAAACCCTGGGAAACACAGGTTTATGATAACTAAGCAAACACTGAATCAGAAAAAAAGACAAGTTAAAAATAGGATAGAAAGGCTTTGTGTTGTTTACTCTAGATTGAAAAGTGTTGTAGTGACACCTGAGTTGATAGATAAACAAGTAACATCGAATTGAAAGTCAAGAAATCATACAGTACCTATGAAACTACTTATTTTAAAACATCAGCATTTCAAGTCACTCAGGGAAAGCTAGACTACACATAAAAATAATCTCCAAGTAGATCACATACCTAAATGTAAAAAGGAAAGTGAAATCCCCAGAGTTACTAAGATAAAATATGGATGATTCACCAATAACCTGTTGAAAATTTTTCATTCTATGACTCAAAATCTTGGTGCAATAAGATCAGGAACTAAAAAAACAAAACTGATTACATGGTTATTTTTAAACATGCACTAAATTATGAGTAAAGTCAAAAGACAAATTACGAGTTGGGAGAAAATGTTTGTGCTATATATTACAGATAATAAGTTCATCCCTAATTTGTAAAATAACATTTTTAATTTCACATTATTTATTTGAAATGGACAGATAAAATAATATGTAATTATGTAAGTAATATGACCTCTTGAAGTATATATACATTGTGGAATGGTTAAATCTAGCTAATTGAAATATACATTGTCCCACATATGTAACATTTTAACATTCATTCTCTCAGCATTCTTTAAGAATACAATACATCATCAACTATAGTCACCATGCTTTGCAATAGATCTCTTAAACTTATTCCTTCTGCCTAACTGTAATATTCGTATCCTTTGAGTGACATTTCCCTAATTCCCTGTATCCCCAATCCAAACTTCTGATAGGAGAGGCCGCAACCCCCAGTGAGGACCCCTTTTGGTCCATGGATATTCCACTGGGAAGTCATTTTGCTGGGGGTTGCATCATTTTTAAAGGTACAGGGTTGGAGACGGCCAGTGGTTTTCAAACTCTGTTATTTGGAATCAAAATAATTCCACACTGTTCTCCATAGTCGTTGTAATATAATAATTGTACCTTTTAATATAACTTTTAAAATGTAATTGGATTGTTTGTAACTCAAAGGATAAATGTTTGAGACAATGGGTATTCCATTTTCCATCACATGCTTATCTCACATTGCATGCCTGTATCAAAACATCTCATGTGCCTTATAAATATATACACCTACTATGTACCCACAAAATGTTTCAAAAAATTTTTTTAAAATTCCACATGACACTGCTTGAAGGACCCTTTAGAAGTTGGAGGTAGCATATGCAGGACAAATAATGTAGTGACTCCAGGTCCCTCATACAGAAAAAATATGCATTTATTTATTTAATTTACTTCATATCTTTATTTAATTACTTCATATCTTAGGCATCCACATTCTATTTTATATAAAGAAAAGCACCTCAGTGATAGTATAACTCCTGAAATACTGCTTAACTTTCTGATTTCTAGCAATATATTCAGTTCTAATGATTTTATATCCACCTATTTACCTATCTTACATAATAGGTCCTAGGACATACATATATATGTATACATATGTGTGTATGTATATGTACGTATGTATAACATAGGAGGGTTAGGGTTAGATATGTATATATCCGTGTACATATGTATATCATAGGACCCATTATATATGTTAGGTAGGTAGATAGGTGGATATATATATTGTAATATATTAAATTCCAGTGCTTCAAGCACATTATAGCCACCTATCTACCTACCTATCATATGTAGATATCACCCTAAGATATATAGGACCCACTTTATATGACAGGTAGGTAGATAGGCGGATATAATGTGCTGGAAGCACTGGAGTGTAAGAAAGTATTTTATTTTGGAGGATCAAATAAGGTTTAATTGAGGATGTGTGATTGAGCTGGACCCTGATAGACATATACGATTTCAACAAGTGAAGATGGCAAAAGTAATTTCCGGGTGAGGGAACAATATACTAGAAATAGCAATAGGCGAGAATATCAAAAGTCACTTCGTTTATTAAAAAATTAGGGTTAAAAAGACAAGGGGCAGTGGCTCATGCCTATAATCTCAGCACTTTGGGAGGCAGAGACAGGAGGATCTGCTTGATCCCATCTGCTTGATCCCAAGAGTTCAAGACCAGCCTGGTCAACAGAGTGAGGCCCCATCTCTACAAAAAAATTTTAAAACTTAGCCAGGCCTGGTGTCACACACATGTGGTCCCAGCTACTCAGGAGGCGGAAGTGGGAGAATCTCTTGAGCCCAC
>NW_012101587.1:7062824-7063944 GCF_000951045.1 Mandrillus leucophaeus | reverse complement strand
GGAGGGAAAGAGAGTTTAAGAGAATTTAATGGTGTATAATGTTAGAAAACTAGTGTGAAACTAGGTAGAATGGGCTAAACGTCTTGCTTAGGAGTTTTAATTTTATTCTGTAGAAAATTCCCATTTAATTGAAATATTTAAAATAAAAAAGATAGTCAGAAGTGTCAGATGCAATCACAGAATTAGATTAAAGTGCCAAATGATAGTAGAGTCCGGAAGAGTGGCCTGTCTGGGACAGAGGAAGACAACAGATCAAAGAGAGAGGTGAAGGCCGTCAGCAAGGCTGGGACAGTAGCAACAAAAGTTAGTTCACTTTCACTACAGAGAAGATCCTAGAGATTGGAAAAGGTCCTAAGTTGCCTGACAAGCTTTTATTTTCTCAGTGGTACCTCTCGGAGGCTCATGACATAAATGCTGAAGTACATGAGATAAGATTAAATACACAGGCCCCAAAGAACACAAATACTAAGGAACCCCCTCAGAATGTATTTTTTAAATCAATTCCCCACTTCTTGCCAGAACACCAAGGGAACTGTTCTGATTTTCAGTCTTCCCTGAAAATACACTCATGTTGCCATCAGTCCTGCTAAGTTAAAAGGCACCGTGGACTTTGTGACTTGTTGCGAGATCTTCTAGATATCACCAATATTGTTACATGTGGACCAGTTAATCCGGAGTCTGGGACCACTGGGAACCCAGGACACTAGCAGTTAGCATCTCCAAAAACTGATTCTTATTGGCCTCTTGTTTACATTTTTGGTTCTCCTTATATTTGAATTTGTGTAACTCCAATGTGAGATATGCATATGAGAGTATGTGATTGTGTGTGCATGATCTTGGAGAGAACACAAATTTAGCTCAAGTCATTTTCTGAATGTTTCAAGGAGTTGACATTTTAGGAGTCTGGTGTAAAGAAAAATGAATCCTTTCACTTCCAGGTTAGTAGTTTGAATTCAGCTCAGCTCAGTGTTAACTCCAACTATGAAATATGTGTTGTTTGGGTTGGCTCCATTATAAAAACAAAATGTCTGCCCATTCAGACCTGAAAGCCATCCGTATTCTCCAAATCAGCAGCACGCAATTTCTGACAAGTGAGGATAAACACAATAGGATGCAATAA
>NW_012101587.1:7054544-7062469 GCF_000951045.1 Mandrillus leucophaeus | reverse complement strand
AAAAAAAAAAAAAAAAAAAAAAAAAAGATGGCTTAATATAGTACTTTACTCAAGCAATATGTAAATATACACTGAATCAGTCCAAGACAATTTTTATTCAAAATAGAAATTAAATAAGCAGGTTCTAATTTGGCTACACATTAATAGTGGGATGAATTCACCTATGCCCTACTGAGACTTGAATTTGAAAGCAAGACCTTCTTTAGGCTGTAAGTAGGGTGTGTTCTTTGGAGATGGGGAACATACCCTAAAAGTACAATGCCAATTTTTTTACTTTATTTTCCTGTAGTGACATTTTCTGCTGTGAGCCTGGTTCAGTGTAGATGCTGCATAACATTTTTGTAATGAATGAATGGGTGAATGAATAGTCTGTGAGCTAAAAATAGAACTAGAACCCCCAATATATTCAGTTTATTTTATACAGCTTGAAAATACAGCAAAAATAACTTGAATTAAAAAGAGTGTCATCATCTTGAACACAGCTTGGAAAAGAAAGCACAGATGGAGGAAGACAGTGTCACCCCCATCACCTGACTCCTTCTTCAGAGATGGATTCCCCCCTTTTATACTTTCTCTACTGAACCTAGAAACAGTACCTTTTGCCAACTCAGATGTAACATTGTTCTTCCAGCTTCATTCTCTTTCCCAACCATTTAGTTAAATGTCTGATTCCTCCTGAGTCAGAATGAGTGTTTTCATAGGCAGAAAAGGAGTGTAAACGGGTGCTTGATAAACGTTTACTGAAATAAATGGAATAGGTCTGTGCTAATTTTTATTTATTATTCCAAAAATACTTAAGACTCAAAGATGTACTAAACATTGCTTTTGGTGTTAGACATACAGCAATGAAGAAAACAGACAAGAATTCCAGCCTTGTCGTTTGGTTAGACAGATCATAAGCGATATAAATAAGTAACGTCATGGACAAAGCCTGGAAAAGTTTGTATTGAAATGGGCTTTGGAGAAAAATCATTGCAAATTTAAATTAGGAAAATCAGGAAGACCCTTACTGATAATGTGACATTTGAATGGAGACTAGAAAGAGATGAGGAAATCAGCAATGGAATATCTAGAAGAAAATCCCAGGTAAGGTTAATGGCAAGTATCAAGGCCTTTAGGTGGAATACACCCCAGAATGTGGAAGGTTTTGCAACTAAGTCAAATGGAATTTCCATTTACTGAGATGGGAGAGCTGATTCAGGGTAGATTACATCAGATATTCAACTTAGAAAATATTTGGTTTTTAAACGGCGAGCAGATATTCAAGCACAGATATCAAACACAGAATTGAATATACATTTGCGATGGTTAATGTAGAGTGTCAACTTGATTGGATTGAAGGATGCAAAGTGTCGATCCTGGGTGTCTGTGAGGGTGAAGTCAGTGGACAGGGAAAGGCAGACCCACCCTCAATCTGGGTGGACGCAACCTTACCGCAAACTGGGTGGGCAAAGAAAAGGAATTTATTTCTTATGCTTCTAGAGGTTCAGAAGTCCAAGGTCAAGCTGCCAGCTGGTTCACTTCTTTGGTGAGGCCCCTCTATATTGAATATAAGGTAATAGTTATATATGTAAAAAATGTATGTTATGCTTTAAGTTCTGGGACACACGTACACAACATGCAGGCTTGTTACATAGGTGTATATGTCACATTTTCTTTATCCAGTCTATCATTGACGGCCATTTGGCTTGGTTCCAAGTCTTTGCTATTGTGAATAGTACTAACTTTTGATAATTTTAAACCACGGATGCATGTAATCTCTTTCACTTATTTGAAATCATGTTTACTCAACTTTTTATATTGTCTAAAATGAACAACTGTTCTATAGCAGATGATCAATAAAATCATTTTTTGCTATAAACTAGTATTCAATATAGTGTCTAATATTTAATGCCATACATTTACAACAGAACAAAGTTTTATTTTGATTACTAAAATGAATGTGGTATTTAAAGAACTTAGAACAATGTTAACTTAGAGTCATTGCTCAGTAGGCATTAAGCAAGACATAAATTACACAGATATGCTTCTAAATACATGCAGATTTTCAAGTAAGTGTCTGTTGTTGATTTTTAAAATGAATAAATAGTTGAATCTGCAAGCTATTTTTTGATTATTTTAATTTCATGCAGTTAGGAAACACCTGAGAAATAGAAAGCAGTGGTGAATTTCAGAAGCATATTTACAAGACAATAAAAGAAACAATTCATACCTTCACATCTGAAGTAAAAAAAAAGGAATAAAAGCCAGAAACGTGGAGGATAGCCGAATTATTGATATTAAAATGACAGCTAGAGAAAATTGTCATTTAAATGGCTGGGGCCCTCTGTCAGGTTTAAGAAACCTCCAATGAATATGAAGAGCTGTGCAAAATGTTCTCACTATAGTAAGATTATTGCAGCCAGACACTATAATAAGGCAGTTGCAAAGTGCTGATGAAAAGGATTACATTTTTGCTTGCAGTGAGGCACTGAGGTCAAGAAAGACATTTGAAAGGACTTGTAAATTGCAGATTAGGCTAAAACCTCTTATCAGGTGTTCTCTGATGAATCCTTTGCTATCAGCTTTTAAGTACTACTGTGTTTAGGGTCTCCGTTAAAAAATATATAATGTAGCTACTGATTGCCATAGAAAACGTTGAGAAAAATGCACAGCAATCATTGACTCTAGCTTTACCACTGTGAGAAATGGACTTTCAACATAAAGTGATGTGATCCCTATACACAGTTGACCCTTGAACAACTTGAGAGTTAGGGGCACCATCCCCCACCTCCCACCTATGTAATCGAAAATTTACATGAAACTTTTGACTTTCAAAAATGTAACTATGAATAGCCTACTGTTGACCAGAAGCCTTAATGATAATATGAACAGTCAATAAATGTGTATTTTGTATGCTATATGCATTACATACTGGATTCTTGCAATAAAGTAATAATTATTCACAAGAAAATATTGTTCAAAAATATGATGAACAGAAAATATATTTACTATTCATTAAGTGGAAGTGGATCATCATAAAGGTCTTCATCTCATCATCTTCACATTGAGTGGGCTGATGAGGAGGAAGAAGAGGAGTTCATTTTGCTGTCTAAGGGGTGGTGTATTGGTTCTTGCATTGTTATAAAGAATTACCTGAGACTGGGCAATTTATAAAGAAAAGAGGTTTAATTGGATCACAGTTCTACAGGCTGAACAGGAAGCATGACTGGCGAGACCTCAGGAAACCTGCAATCATGGCGGAAGGCAAAGAGGAAGCAAGCATGTCTTACATGGCCAGAGAAGGAGGAAGAGTGAGAAAGGGGAGGTGCTACACACTTTTAAACAACCAAGTCTCATGAGAACTCCCTCACTATCATGAGAACAGCCAGAGGGAAATTCAGCCCCATGATCCAGTCAATTCCCAACAGGCCTCTCATCTAACATCGGGGATTGCAATTCGACATGAGATTTGGGTGGGGACACAAATCCAAACCATATCAGGTGGCAAAGGCAAAAGAGGTTGTAGGGGTGGGGTGGAAAGGGAGACAGGAGAGATTCATTGAAAAAAATGTATGTATAAGTGGACCAGTGCAGGTCAAACGTGGGTTGTTCAAGCATCAAATGTAAAGAAAGACTTGCTCAAGTCACAGGCTAGCATGGGTTAAGGAATTGCTTAAGACCAGACTTCCTCCAATCATAACACCCTCTTTTATATGACAGTTGAGTAAGAGCCATGCTGTCCTCAAAAGTGAACATGTAGTAAGTGGAAGATGAAGATGAGAAAACTACAAGGGAAAAGGATGAAGTGGGAGGGTTGGGATGAGCAGGCGAGATTACGTTCCTGAACAGTAGCAGTGCTCCTTCTTCAAGACCTCTTCTATCATTATGTTTCCTTGTTTCTATCTAACACATCTGTAGAATTCTTTTTGTCATTGTCGTTGCCATTTCCTAGGAAAGGGTCTCAATCTTTCATCCAGTCTGGAGTCCAGATCATAGCTCACTGCAGCCTCAACCTTTTGAGCTCAAGCTATCCGCCTGCCTTGGCCTTCTGAGTAGCTAGGACTACAGGCGCGCCACCATGCCTGGCAATTTTTTTGTATTTTCGGTAAAGGGTCTCCCTATGTTGCCCAGGCTGGTCTTGAACTCCTGGCTTCAAACAATCTGCCCATCATATTGACCTCCCAAAGTGCCGGGATTATAGGCGTGAGCCACTGTATCTGGCCTTATATATAATTCTTGTTTCATTTTCATGAAGGAACCGAACTTGCACAACAGCAGAGACAGTAGGAAGATAGATGCCCATGATGTTTGTAAAACAGACATGGTAGCTTGCATGTATTCTGTATTAGTTTACTAACACAGCTGTGAAGAATTACCAAAAATTTGCTGGCTTACAACAACACAAATTTATTACCTTACAGTTTTGAAGGTCAGAAATACAAAATAGATCTTACTGGGCTTTAAAATGAGGTATCAGCAAGGCTGCATTCATTTCTGGAGGCTCTAGGGGGAAGTGTTTTCTGGCTTTTTCCAGCTTCTACAGGCTGACTGCCCTCTTGGCCTCATGGTAGTGACTAATTGAGTCTTCTTCACGTTGTGGCACTGTGACAAAGGCACACCAGCCGTCCTCTCTCATCTTTAAGACTCTTAGTATTATATTAGCCCCGCCTGCATAAACCAGGATCATCTCCTTATTTTAAGATCAACTGATTAGAAATCTCAATTTCATCTGCTACCTTAATTCTCCTTACCATGTAAAGTACCATAACCACAGTTCTGGAAAATCAGTACATGGACACCTTTGGGGTCCATTATACTGCATATCACCCTCCCCTTACATCACTGCCATTATTAGCAGATTCATAGCAAACTACATTTTCTACTTTCACACACTTTTACCCTTGGCACACTTCTGTGTGGCACTTAATATTTTTCTTGATGTTGACTGAGGTAAGGGAGCAATGGTACCTCAAATGTGAATGGTCAGTGAAGAAATGCTGATCCAAGAGAGGCCTCATATGTTAAATATTAATGATGAACTTGTCCACTTAGATGTGGTAGTGGTCTAAAAAGAAAACAAAAATAGGCCGGGCGCGGTGGCTCAAGCCTGTAATCCCAGCACTTTGGGAGGCGGATCACGAGGTCAGGAGATCGAGACCATCCTGGCTAACATGGTGAAACCCCGTCTCTACTAAAAAATACAAAAAAACTAGCCGGGCATGGTGGCGGCGCCTGTAGTCCTAGCTACTCGGGAGGCTGAGCCAGGAGAATGGCGAGAACTTGGGAGGCGGAGCTTGCAGTGAGCTGAGATCCGGCCACTGCACTCCAGCCTGGGCGACAGAGCGAGACTCCGTCTCAAAAAAAAAAAAAAAAAAAAAGAAAGAAAACAAAAATAGTTTTTACTGTATCTATTTGTTAGAAGAAATTAGAATATTTTAATAAAATAATCTTATTCATGGCACATGTCTCATTTATATGATCCTTCAAAAATATTTTATCTAAGGTTCAATGAATACTAATAATATTATTTATTAAAATATTAACACTCTGGATAGTCTTAATATGCTAGCAATTATCACATTATCCAGAGTGTTAAGAGTATAATATCAAATTAGTTTCAGATAGATAGAATCTTTTTCATAGTTTAATTAACATGCTTAGTTATTGCACACATTTTTTGCATTACACTGAACCTTTGTTTACCTTAAATTTATGCCTCTTTTAAAAAGACTTGTGATCCTGGGAAAACCATTCATATGGAAATCAGAGTAAATGGATCCCATTTCTTATTCTACCAGGATGTAGCTCTAAATCAAGTTACATAATCAGACTCTTGTTAATTATTGAGTCTGATTATACCCACCCCACAACCAGAACATCAGGATAGAGAGTCACGAGACCTCCATGGGTCAGGTATTTGCTTCTGAGAAGATAAGTAAAAGTGATTTTCAAAATGAATGTGGCAAGTGACTGTGTCACGGAGGTGAGGCATCAGAAACCCAAGGACATCTTTGGGTGCTGCTGAAACTTCTATCCAAATGGCTCTTTCTGACGAGAACCAGCACTTGCAGTATTGGAAGTGCACACACAGAGCACATCAATTCCTACTACACTGTCAAGGTTGTAGGCCACTGAATAGAACATCAAATCAACCCCGCTCATGGGCCCCACCAAAAAGGTTACATTAGCTTTCCTTCCCCATTAATGGTGATTTGATCGCCTGTGTCAATAAAGCCATAAAAATCTGAATTTTCTCATGTCTCCCAAGTTTCCCAGCATGCTTGGATAGATGTAAATGGTTTTTAGTCCCCAGTGGGGACTGGGAGGGACATCTCAGCCAAACTTTTAGTCATCTTTTTGTTTAAAGCAGGAGAGCAAGATGGAAGGATCAGGACAAGGAGGAAAGAAAGGCCCTGTAAGCAGAGTGTTGTGGTGCAGCTTGTGGCCCAGCCACGTGAACTTGCAGACTTTTCAGCCTGGTCCTCATGGCTGACACCATCTACTTGAGCCTTGGAGATCCTTGAATTCAGTAGCCACAGTTGCATTACTTTCTGGCCAGGGCATTGGAATCTGCACCCTTCGGGTGAACCAAACCTAACTCATTCAGATGCAACTCATTTTCTAAGAAGCCCATCTGTATTAGTCTGTTTTCACACTGCTATAAAGTACTACCTGAGACCGGGTAATTTATAAAGAAAAGAGGTTTAATTGACTCATAGTTCTGCACAGCTGGGGAGGCCTCAGGAAACGTATAATCATTGCAGAAGATGAAGGGAAAACAAGGCAATCATACATGGGGGCAGGAGGGAGAGTGCATGGGAAAACTACCACACCCTTTTAAACCATCAGACCTCACGAGAACTCACTCATTATCACAAGAACGGCATAGGGGAAACTGCCACCATGATCCAATCACCTCTCACCAGGTCCCTCCCCTAACATGTGGAGATTACAGTTCAACATGAGATTTGGCTGGGGATGCAAATCCAAACAATATCACCATCCCAATCCAATGGCTGCCATTTGCTGCTCATTTCCATAGGGCTTGAGCTTTTGTCCAATTTTAACATAAGGACTAAAAGAGCTTTCCAGGACTGTGGGGTGGATGCAAGAGTGTATCAGGATGTTTCCTGGTCAGTTCCTCATTGTCCTAAAGGCCACCTTCATCAACATTATAGTTGAATGGAGGGCAGTAAGAGGCCCCAAACTGCTCAGTGCTGAATCTATGAGTTTCCATGATACAAGTAGGTTTTCTTGGAAGATTCTCCACAAGAGAATCAAAGCTTCCTTAATGTAGTCAGGAACCATTAAAAAAATAAATCTCTGAGAACTTTAACTGCCATCCCTAAATGAATCAAAGTTTGACAGAAAGACTACAGGAGCTACTGAACCATAAAGACCATAAAATGGCAAAGTTGTTGTTCTTTCTTTAAAAAAAAATTTCCCCTTTTTAATTGGCAAATAATAGTTTTACATGTTCATGGAATACATGTTTTTGTTGTTGTTGTTTTGTTTTGTTTTTGTTTTTAGACACGATTCTTCTCTATCACCTAGGTTGGATCACTGGAGTGATCTCTTGTCATTGCAACCTCCCCCTCCCATGTTCAAGGGATTCTCTCACCTCAGCCTCCCAAGTAGCTGTGACTACAGGCACATGACATCATGCTCGGTTAATTTTTGTTATGTTTTTGTAGAGACAGGATTTCAATATGTTGCCCAGGCAGGTCTCAAACTTCTGAGCTCAAGCGACCTACCTACTTTGACCTCTCAAAGCACTGGGATTACAGGCATGAGCCACTGCACTCGCAGCAGTGATGTTTTCATGCATATAATGCATATATTCAGGAAACTTAGCATATCCATCATCTCAAGCATTTATTATTTCTCTGTGTTAGGAAAGTTCAGTATCCTCCTTATAGCTATTTGAAAATACATATTGTTGC
>NW_012101587.1:7051098-7053264 GCF_000951045.1 Mandrillus leucophaeus | reverse complement strand
TAAAATAAGTGATGTGTGCACACAGGTTGCTTCCAAATCTTAGCTACTGTAAACAGAGTTGCACCAAACATAGGAGTGCAGATATCTCTTTCGTATACTGATTTCCTTTCTTTGGGGTATATACCCAGCAGTGGGATTACTGGATCATGTGGTAGCTCTATTTTTACCTTTGTTCAGGAACCTCCAAATTGTTCTCCATCGTAGCTGTATTAATTTACATTCCCACCCAGAGTGTGTGAAGGTTCCCTTTTCTCCTCATCTTTGCCAGTATTTCATTCTCCGTGATGTGCTTATTTCACATTGCATGCCTGTATCAAAACATCTCCTGTTCCCCATAAATATACACCTACTACGTACCCACTTTCACATTGCATGCCTGTATCAAAACATCTCCTGTTCCCCATAAATATACACCTACTACGTACCCACAAAAATAAAAAAATAAAATAAAATAAGTGATGGGTGCAATGTCATTTTAGGGCCTTACAAATATGAATGTTCTTGCCTTCCATGTTCTCCTTTATCTCTGGTGTGAAATGATGAGCTAGTCTGCGGACAACTGGGGTGGTGTTTCAGATGTTAAAACAGAAAGCACGTGGAAAGAACAGCAGAGCTTCCCTGCCAGGGAGCGTTCCTGCAGGACATGTTGACAGAGAGCCCTCCCTACCGCCCTTCGTCCTTCCCTCCCTTTCTAGAGCTTTATGGGGTAGAATAAGCAGCATCTATATTTTGTGGTCTGTGTGTTTTAGCAGCTTGGCCTCAAGCCTATCTGTTACAAGCATAATACTACTTCAGGATATAACATCCTTTGGTTACAGTAGGAGAAAGATACTCATTTTAAAGTAACATGTGCTAGGCAGCTTAAACTAACACTTGATTCCATTGTGATGGAATTTCAGATTTCTTAAGCATCATTCCATCAAAGAACCAATGATGTTTTTCTTACTGTATATTTCATTTGATTTACTTCAAAAACACCTGGAATATATAAGATAAAGTTAAGAAACAAAAGCAGAATGTACTTACAAAACATATATCTTAAAATCGGAAATGTCCAATTTTCTTATGGAAATAACAGAAGGTAAAAGTATTTATGTGTCAGATACTATGCTAAATATTTCATATTATTTAGGATTGGGGCAATAGTCAAACCAAGATTGACTCATAATAACAAAGTGTCAACACGCTGTTAACAGGCAAATAAATTTGAAATGTGTGATGGTAGCTGAAAAACATTACATCTAGAGAGATTTAGATAATCCACAGAGAAGTGTGATAACTAAAAACTTCAGAAACAGGAAACGAATGTGAAGTAAATTACAGAGAGATATTTAGGCTCATATGAGGAAGAATTTAGTAATTAGAAGGTAAGCTGCCTAAACAAATAAGCCAGGAGAAATTTAGAGAAAATTACAGAAAAGTAGACATGCATTCCATTTTAATAGTCGTAGAAGGTAGGAGATGCTTTATATTCTAAGGAAGTGGTTGTCAGAGAGTATTCCCCCAACTGCAGTATCAGTATTAGCGGAACAGTTGTAAGAAATGAGATTCTCAGGCCTCACCTCTGACCTACCTCAGCAGAATGTCTGTGATGGAGAGAAGGAACGGGAATCTGGGATGCTTCAGGCCCTTTTGTGATCCTGACGTGGACTGAGGCTTGAGAACTAGTCTAAGGCACTTCCTGTGAAATGTACAAGAAAATAAGCAGCATTTATTTCTCTTCTCTGATAAATTATGTGGCATGCTTATCACTCCTTTGGTTAACTTGTCTGAAGGTGTTTTGCAATGTAAAGAAAGGAACACATATTATCATGACTGTCACATTTGAAAATGCTAATACCATCTGGATCCTAATTTCGTAGCAATATAGAGAACTCAGTTGTACATTTACTCTGTATGTTCTCAAAAGGTTGACTTTTAAATTATGGCATGTTCCCCATGTGGAAAATGTAAGCTTTAAATAAATTAATAAATAATAAATTATTAACATGGATTTTGGACTAATGATTCCTATGTGTGTATATTATTTTGTAAACCTGCTCAGTAGCTGATAGACTGGCACCACTTGGCTTTCTTGTCTAATGTATATTTTCACATGCCTAATTGCTCAGAAAACTATAAAGAAATCAATCCTTTTATTCCATTTAAATTCACAGCTGGTGATTC
>NW_012101587.1:7047057-7048672 GCF_000951045.1 Mandrillus leucophaeus | reverse complement strand
CGGCTCACTGAAACCTCTGCCTCCCGGCGATTCCTTTGCCTCAGCCTCCGGAGTAGCTGGGACTATAGGCACGTGCCACCATACTCAGCTAATTTTTTGTATTTTAGTAGAAACAGGCTTTCACCACGTTGATCAGGATGGTCTCGATCTCCTGACCTTGTGATCCACCTGCCTCGGCCTCCCAAAGTGCTGGGATTACAGGTGTCAGCCTCCGCTCCTGGCATCTTCTTTCTTTAAAACTGTTACTTACCCTAGACTGTCATCCTCCAATCAAACCAGCAAAAATACTGATTTGCCTAGTTTCAGCCAAGTGCTGTCATGAATTTCTCCCATTTCATGCTGAGTGAGTGTGCACCTCTGTAACTCTGGTCTGAAAGGAATTGGAATGTCCTGGTCACTCGGGACGAATTTCAGCACTAGGCGACGTGGCGCGCTGAACCTGAGGCTGGTTGCTGGATGAACCAGGAAGTCCTCCCACCAGGGGAGTGGTAACCACAGCCAGAAGATCATCTAGGCAGTGGCCTTTAAATCTCCTTTGTGCTTGCTCAAACTTTAGCTCTCTCCCCAATTTCTCCTCACTATCAGTCAATAAAGTGAAGGACCATCACTACCAGGTAGACTTTAGCCAACGTGTTTCATATTGATTCTCACGGACTTTCTACAAGTCCCCTTAATCAGTTGGCAATGCCCTCATCTTTTATTTTCCACTATGTTTATCACTATCCCATCAGCATTGCCAAAGTTGTCAAGAACTCTTATAGGGCTGAGGTTTTACCCTACTTTCAAACTGACGAGTTAGCCTTTCCTAGTGTCACTGATGCTGGCTGAAGATAGGAGATTTCTGGAGAAAAAGGGCTTTGTTGCTTACAGCAGTAATAGTATCTATAGCATAAGCATTTCATTGTGACAATTCCCTGTGCTCCAATCCCCACAGAGTGGTGTGGAGACGGCCAGATGACACATTCATCTGGAGTGGATGGCATGGCAGTACAGGAGCCCTGCACTTAGGGAGTCAAGAGGCAAGCTAGGCTGGTGGGAGTTCCTGTGCCCAGCTCTCACTTTGGAGGGAGACATTCTCATCATCTTTCAAGGCTATTGGTTAGACAAAAATCCTTGAAAAACTAATCCAAAACATAGGGAACAGTGTGCCGTACCCACAAGATGTGCACAAATGTGGGAGTCCCATGAGTGTGAGAGCCCCAAGCCTGCTTTGTTGCTAGGTGTCGGTGTGTGGCTACATTTTGACTGATAGACTAAAATAAGTGATGTGTGCACACAGGTTGCTTCCAAATCTTAGCTACTGTAAACAGAGTTGCACCAAACATAGGAGTGCAGATATCTCTTTCGTATACTGATTTCCTTTCTTTGGGGTATATACCCAGCAGTGGGATTACTGGATCATGTGGTAGCTCTATTTTTAGCTTTGTTCAGGAACCTCCAAATTGTTCTCCATCGTAGCTGTATTAATTTACATTCCCACCCAGAGTGTGTGAAGGTTCCCTTTTCTCCTCATCTTTGTCAGTATTTCATTCTCCGTGATGTGCTTATTTCACATTGCATGCCTGTATCAAAACATCTCCTGTTCCCCATAAATATACACCTACTACGTACCCAC
>NW_012101587.1:7043771-7045312 GCF_000951045.1 Mandrillus leucophaeus | reverse complement strand
ATTTCATAGATTTGATTGTGTTATATTTATTGCAACCATTTGACTTTCACTCTTGTCCTTAGCAAATTAATTTTTCAGAAGTTAATCTCGAACACAGTTGCTAGCAAGATTCTTTTCTTGGTTCAGTAGTTTGCTAGCACAATATATTAACAGTAAGCCTAGGGAATTCTTCTTAACCCAAAACAAAACAAACAAAAAAAAGTGATCTGGGAAAACAGACTGTTATACTACGATAGTTGCTATGGATACTAAGCTACTTCACAGATTTGAGCTGTGTGTTTGAGCATAAAATATTCGCCGTTTGATTAACTTGTGATTTTGTTCAGAAATGCTGTCATTCACATCTTTTGTGTGTTCTGCAATATATTAACATATTTTAACTCACACGTAAGACAAGTTTAAGAAGAAAACTCTCCCTCTGTGATTCCTAACTTCTTTGAAAGAATGATTAGAACCACATCAAGAATAAATATTCAAAACTTCAAATAAGAAATCACATTTATGAAAACTTGCATACCCATTGAGTTTTTTTTTACTATTTTGAAGTAAGAAGTAAAGAAGAACATTAAAGAAACTTTACAGTATACTTTAGCAAAAGAGTTTAGATACAAATGTTATAATAAGGATTGTGAATAAGAACATTATCAGTAGAATTTTTGATAAGCCACAATTACATCTTAAATAAGGCTCACTTATATTTAATTGTTTTTGGTCATGTTGCTAGTAAAATATTTGCAGTGATCATTTTTCAATTTCAGGCAATATAATTCCTTTTATCCTTCATTTATTAAAAATGCAATCATATGTGTAGAGTTACATTTAATAATAGTAGAATACTGAGATTCAACTATCTTAACTGTCTAAAGACAGATAAAAAGCATAGATGAGTCACCACTGCACTGAAATTGTATTGACATGTACCTTACAGCACTATTTTCTGTCATTTCTGAGATTTCCCTGTCTTATATTAAAAACATCTCATTTATTTGATAAAGTAGTATCACCTCATAGATTTTACTCGTTGAAAACAGATTCATAACAAACGTAACTATTCTCCCCTGCCTCCAACTCCTTCCTAACAGTATATTACTGATACACCTGTTCAACTAAACACTTCCTGTGGTCCTTCCATGCCTAATCAGTTCCGTTATTGCCTTCATCATGTTCAAGCTACTTTATCTTCCTTTAGCTTCCCAGTCTTTCACTCATTTTATGTTTTAGGTCAAAACACATTATCCATCTATTGTAGCAAATTATAATTGTCTTGGTCATTTTGGTGTTTAAAGATTTACTGAAAAAGGAAAACTTTGTTTTTCCATTATTACTTTTTTACTTACTAACTTAGGCTTTAAGTGTATACACACATACACACACATATATATATACATATATATATGTATGTTTTAATGTTAAAAACAGAATCTTTGCAGATTGGTCTCAGAACCTCAGACTGAGAAATAATTAGCTTGGAAGAAAAATAAATTAATTACACTATTCATCTTTTTAAATGTTAAATAATTTTATACAATATAAATATGTTA
>NW_012101587.1:7036611-7039626 GCF_000951045.1 Mandrillus leucophaeus | reverse complement strand
AGCCTAAATGCCCATCAACGTGAGTGGATCAAGAAAACATGGTACATATACACCATGGAATACTACACAGCAATAAAAAGAATGAGGTTAGGCCGGGTGCAGTGGCTCATGCCTGTAATCCCAGCACTTTGGGAGGCTGAGGCAGGAATTCAAGACCAGCCTGGCCAACACGGTGAAACCCTGTCTCTACTATAAATACAAAAATTAGCCAGGCGTGGTGGCGGGCACCTGTAGTCCCACCTATTTGGGAGACTGAGGCAGGAGAATTGCTTGAGCTCGGGAGGAGGAGGTTGCAGAGCCGAGATCGCACCACTGCACTCCATCCTGGGCAATAGAGCGAAACTCCATCAAAGCAAAAACAAAAACAAAAACAAACAAAAAAACAATGAGATCATATTCTTTGCAGGAACATGGATGGAGTCGAAGGCCATCATCCTTAGCAAACTAACCCAGGAACAAAAAACCAAATACCGCATGTTCTCACTTATAGATGGGAGTTAAATTATGAAAACACATGGACACAAAGAGGGGAACAATAGACACTGGGGCCTACCTGAGGGTGGAGGAGGGAGAGGATCAGAAAAAATAACTGTTGGGTACTAGGCTTAGTACCTGGGTGATGAAATAATCTGGACTGCAAACTCCCATGACTTGAGGTTACCTGTATAACAAGCCTGCACATATACCCCTGAACTTAAAACAAAAGTTTTTTAAAAAAATAAGCTCTCAGGAGAGTGCCTAAGACAAAATAAGTGAATATTCTTGTTCTTGATATTATCATATGTTTCCACTATTGCCATTATGATATTATCTGCAAACGTCACACTTTAACAATCAACTTCTTGATATGCTTGATATCCTTCATATTACTGTATTGATCTGCTGATTTTACCTTGTTAGGCAATGAAACTTTAAAATTTAAATGAGGGCTTCTGATTCTGGTAATGAAAGACTAAGTAATTTGTAAGGATCATCCTAGTAAAGTCGACTCAAAAATGTAAAGTAAATATTTTCTAAACTACTCTTGGAGGCATTAGAGATATTATAACATGATGAAGAATTATGGGGCTAAGATCCAAGTTAAGAAAACCCAGAGAGGTAAGCCTGACACTTGGAATCACTTTTTCCACAGCTGTCAACCCATCCTTGAAGTAAAAACTGAAAGCTCAAGATTATAAGCAGCAATTTTGACAGCAACGTGAGGCTCATGGGGCCAAAATGAGAACACCTTCTCTGCAGACAAAAAGTAGAGGCTTCTTAGCCTTCCAGTTACTATGTCAGGACTCTTGAGTGCTTACAGGAGTAAAAGTGTTCTAGAAGTAGTCCACCCTATGCCAGCACCGGAGCCTAGATTTTGACTATCTTAACCCTTGACAGTTGATTAAATTTGAGGTAACCAACTGTCAGAAACAAAACTAAAGAAACTTAGAGCAATTTTTTTCAATTTTAAAATGATTACTACATTTTTTGAAGTTTGTAAGTTGATAAAAATTGAGACAAACTAGACAAAAAGTATGACTGACAATAAAGAAAAACAGTATACAATGGAATAAACTCTACAACAGCCTCAGATTGGAGTAATTATCAAACACAGACCTTAAAATCCTAAGCTTAATAATTTCACAATAAATAAGATGAATTCATTCACTAGTATTGATTGAGGAAGTGATATAAAGTTTGTAGAGAAAGTAACTGGATAGTTGTGTAAAAATATTATAAAATATTGCAAAAATATTGTAAATAATATAAATTATTGCAAATAAATAAATTATTGTAAATAAATATTGTAAAAAATACTGTAAAATATTATAAATTAAATTTACAATGTTACTGGGGATTTTGCTAGAGAACACAGAGACATAAAAGAGAACTAAATGGGAGGACTAGAATGATATAATATCTGAAACTAAAGACTCGGTGACTGAATACAACGAAAGACCTGAAGAGAAAATTAGTAAATAAAAAGATACATCAGGAGATATCCCAACTGATGCATAGAGTGACCATAAGTTGGGAAAAATAGAAAAGACTGTATAAGCAAGTAGAAGTCTTTTGGACTGAATGTATATGTCTCCCCCAAATTCACGTATTGAAATCCTAATACGCAGTGTGACTATATTTGGAGACAGGGCCTGTAAGAAGTTTAACCTTAGTCAAGGTTAAATGAGGTCCTAGAGGCAGGGCCCTGACCCAATAGTATCAGTGTCCTGTAAGAAGAAACACCAGTGAGTCTGTAACTGGGTATCCCAGATAAATACTAGCAGTGTGTAATTATAATTGCCAACTTACTTCCCACCTGAGAAAGAATGATTCTCAGGGCTGTTCTACCTAAATCCTCTGGTGAATCAGTTTCATATTTCGTCATCTGTTTCTTGATACTTATTACTTTTCAGAGTAATCCTGTACCCACTGGGATTTTTTTTCTTACAAATAATGAAGCATCTAACTCAAAATAGCTTGAAGAATAAATAAGAATTTGTTAAGTCATGTGACTAAAAAGACCATAAATAATCATTTGGGCTTCAAGTAATATTGACTCTAATCCAATTTTACTTATCTGCTCATCTCTCAGCTCGCCCTCTTTGTATAATGGTTTTGTACAAAAATCTTACTTTAGCTTTCCTTAGGCATTAGGTTGAAAAGTAACTACTCTCATAATAAACAGGAATGAAGGAGCCACTAAACCATCACAAATATCCAATCCTTTAGTCCATCCCTGAATTAATTATTGTGGAAAATAGAATCTACAAATTGGCCTAAGGTTATAATTCATGTCAGTTCTTTAATCAAATATAAAGACATAGGACCAGAATCATACAAATTGACTTAGACCTGCACTTTCCAATATGGTAACCATAAGCTATATGTGGTTATTAGACATTTGTAATGTAGCTACTATGCTAGAGAAATTAATTTTTAAAATTTATTGAAGTTTAGTTAACTTAAATTTAAATTGAAAAATATTTCATTCAGTTATTAGGAAAACTTTAAGTATGTTTGGAACAGTTTTCAAAT
>NW_012101587.1:7033497-7034636 GCF_000951045.1 Mandrillus leucophaeus | reverse complement strand
ACAAATGCCCACCTTCCCATGCAAAGAATTCCAAATATGTTTTCCCCTATCTGAGATACCATCACCCCCTCCCCCAAAACACCAGTACACAATGAGCCAAACGCCTGAAATATAAGCCATAGCCTCTATCATATCTAACAACCTGATGATTTTATCCACAATATGGTCAATATGCAATACCAAGGTGGAACTTTATAATCATGACAAAAAGCGTTATTTTGAAAAGCAAACAGAAAGATAACAAACAGAGCTCAGCGTTCCCCTGTACATTGTGCTCTTGCCCAATTAGTCTGTCGGTGGTGAATCTGTCCCTGTTCTGCTCCCAAGAGACTTTTTCTTGCTCTTTATTCTTTTTGGCCACTATGTTTGCCTTCTGAGAACTGTGGTGTAGTTATCAAAGGTGGAGGCTCTGGAACTAGAAAAGCTAAGTATGATTTGCATAAACTACTTATAACCTTGTTGGGACTGGCTGGAGAAGGATTCTCTCTCTGCCACCTCTTCTATGTGTCCAAAGTTGGGCATAGCAGTCCTATCTCACTTCTTTTTCCTTTATCACTGAAAAAATAACTTCAAAATGATCTCTGAAAATCAAAACCACAATGAGATAGCATCTCACACCAGTCAGGATGGCCATCGTTAAAAAGTAAAACAACAAACAAACAAACGAACAAGCAAACAAAAACATGCTGGTGGGGTTGCAGGGAAAAGGGAACACTTATACACTGTTGATGGATGGGTAAATTATTTCAACCACTGTGGAAAGCAGCCAGGCAATTCCTCAAAGAGCTAAAAACAGAACTGCCATTTGACCCAGCAATCTTGTTACTCAGTATACACCCAAAGAAATAAAAATCATTCTGCCTTAAAGACACATCCACACATATGTTCATTGTAGCACTATTCACAATAGTAAAAACATGGAATCAGCCTAAATGCCCATCAACGTGAGTGGATCAAGAAAACATGGTACATATACACCATGGAATACTACACAGCAATAAAAAGAATGAGGTTAGGCCGGGTGCAGTGGCTCATGCCTGTAATCCCAGCACTTTGGGAGGCTGAGGCAGGAATTCAAGACCAGCCTGGCCAACACGGTGAAACCCTGTCTCTACTATAAATACAAAAATTAGCCAGGC
>NW_012101587.1:7023024-7028117 GCF_000951045.1 Mandrillus leucophaeus | reverse complement strand
GGATTATTTTTTCTTACAAATAATGAAGCATCTAACTCAAAATAGCTTGAAGAATAAATAAGACTTTGTTAAGTCATGTGACTAAAAAGACCATAAATAATCATTTGGGCTTCAAGTAATATTGACTCTAATCCAATTTTACTTATCTGCTCATCTCTCAGCTCGCCCTCTTTGTGTAATGGTTTTGTACAAAAATCTTACTTTAGCTTTCCTTAGGCATTAGGTTGAAAAGTAACTACTCTCATAATAAACAGGAATGAAGGAGCCACTAAACCATCACAAATATCCAATCCTTTAGTCCATCCCTGAATTAATTATTGTGGAAAATAGAATCTACAAATTGGCCTAAGGCTATAATTCATGTCAGTTCTTTAATCAAATATAAAGACATAGGACCAGAATCATACAAATTGACTTAGACCTGCACTTTCCAATATGGTAACCATAAGCTATATGTGGTTATTAGACATTTGTAATGTAGCTACTATGCTAGAGAAATTAATTTTTAAAATTTATTGAAGTTTAGTTAACTTAAATTTAAATTGAAAAATATTTCATTCAGTTATTAGGAAAACTTTAAGTATGTTTGGAACAGTTTTCAAATGGGGAATCTATTTTCCAGGTGTACATTTTACAAAATTTAAATACAAGTCAAGGATCTCCAATAAAAATGTAACCTCTTAATTGAAATATAGAGATATGTCTATATTTAGCTATGTGTATTTATAAAATATACACTGCATTTTAAAGACAATTCTAAAATGTAATATATATCATCATTAATTTTATATTGGTTTCACATTGAAATGTTAACATATTGAATATATGTGGTTAAATAAAACATATTATTAAATCAATTTTGTCTTTTTAAAAAAATTTTTAAAGCCTGCTTAAAGATTTACAATTGCATATAAAGATTATAGCATACTACTATTTGTCAGCACCAATTTAGGTCATTTAGTGCTCACTTCTGAACAATGGATTGGGGATGGAATGGATATTAGAGAGACAACCAGAAGTTACATTGTATGAAGGTCACTAGGAAACATCTGATCATTTAACTTTATTCATAATTGACTAGGTTGATGGTCTTTATCCACAGGAGGGGAGGTGGAACATTTCGACTGGGCATTTGTATCGTCATCACCCTTCCCATTCCCACTGGCACTACATATTCTTAGCTGTTACCATCTCCCACTTGAAGTACTGTCATAATTTTCTAAATGTTTCAACAATTTCCATATTCTGTCTATCATCAAACACTAGCTTACTTCAAATCATACTATAGTCCACTGCTAGACACAACTATCCACTTCCTTTCTTTGTAAACTTCATACCACTCCCTCAATCAATACTAGTGAATGCATTCATCTCTGTACTTTTGTGAGTTATATATTCATATAGTCTTCTATCATACTACTTGTCTTAATTGCTTTATTTATTTGTTTGTAAAACTTCACTAGGTAGATCATGAGTGCTGGTGGATGAGGCTCAGTTCTTTCTCTCTTTTCATTTAAAGTTTCCCACACACGTTTTGGCATACATTAAGAATTTGCAAATAAATTAATTAAGCAATCCATTTATTTACAGAAGTATAAACAAAAGAGTAAATCTTCAAGTTCCAACAAAGTACTCCGTGGGGAGTTGAATTGTTGTAATTCATCTAATTTTCCAAGTTCAAAAACTTTGTTAGAAAACTCTGGTTCAGACAAGATGACGTACTCAGCCATCCTTACTCCTCCCTGATTAGTACAATTATAAACCCTGGAAATAATACAAGAGGCAACCAAAGAAGGACTCTGAAAGGTAGAAACAAGAAGGACTGTAGCAACAACATGGCTTATGACCTACCACTGAACGGCAGAAGACAACCGAGGCCGACCATCCCTGGAGCCCAGCCTAGCAACAGAAGTTATCCCACCTAGGCTCATTCCTCCCCCATAGCACAGAAATCTCTCTAACATCACCAAGCAAGCCCACTGCCACCAGGAAGGCAAATCCACAGGGAGCCCTGTTAACAGTAAGTGGCCTTAGGAGGTACTCCTCTGCCCCACCCAGAAGGGGGGCAGCCAGGGGCACCAGCAGGAAAGATCAAGTCACTGTGACTCCACTTGGGAAAGTCTCTTTGAGCTATGGGCCAGAGGACTCCATTCCTCACCTAGAGACAACACATAGCCTGGCATCACAGACAAGAGGGTCTTGCCAGTAAAATCACCTGGGCCAAAGACAGAGAAGCTCCCCATCTACTGAAACTCCTCTCATTCCGATGGAGACACCTGGTGACCACAAGGTAAGAAAAAGGAGTGTCCCACTCAAATAAGTAAGTGCTTCTCCCTAAAACCGTCTTTGATTCCACCAGGCAGAGCTCCTGGTCCCACCTGTAAACACCAGGCATTGGGGGTTACCAACAAGGGGCGACAAGAGGCTGCCAGCTGAAGAGCAAGAATCTCAACAGGGTAAGTGCCAGATGCCACAAGGGAACTTTGTCTCCAGGGGCAGAGACCGCTCACCCCACTGAGAGGCACTCCTGATGTCTCCTGGGGAAGCTCCTTTTGCTCCTTCACATGGCACCAGCAGGGATCACTAGACAAACCAAGCAGACCAAAACAGCACCACAAGAGCTGTTAAAATTAAATTGTCCTTGAAAACACGATTGGCTCAAGATTTAAATAGAACCCAGCATCTCATAATATAATAGACAAACAACAAAAATGCACATACTAAAATGCTAAGAACCAGAAAAATCACATCTTAAATGAGGAAAGACAAGCAATTGATGATAGCACCAAGATACATCAGCTGTCGGAATTATCTAACAAGGATTTTAAAGAAGCTGTTACAAAAATTCTTCAAAAAATGATAACAATCTATTGAAACAAAGGAAGGAATGGAAAATATCAGAAAAGAACTAGAAATTATATAGGAGAACCAGATGGAAAGCACATATCTGAAAATTACAATAATTATACAACATGACTAAATGGGATTTATTCTAGGCATGCAAGTTTCAACCTTCAAAAATTAATCGATGTTACATACTACATCAATACACTAAGGAAGAAAAATTATATGATTATATTAATTATTGCAGAAAAATCAGAACCAACTAATTATGTATGTCTCACCAAGTAAGGACTAAAAACGAAAGCCTCAAATTGCTTAAAAAATATTATCTACAAATAATCTACATCTTATATCATACATAATGATGAAAGCCTAATGTTTACACACTTTTATCAGAAATAAGGCAACGGTAAACACACTCATCACTGATATTTAAAATAGTGCTGGAAGTTCTAGCCACATTGTAAAACAAAAATAATAATAATACACATATTGGTTGGACAAGAAGTTACAATATGGTCCCTATTTGTAGATGACATGATTGTCTGTGTAAGAAACACTAAGGCAGAAATTAACCAAAACAAACCAAGATTTGATTTAAAAAATTTCTCGAATATGTGAGTTAAACAAGGTTGGAGGACACAAGATCAATACACAAAAATCAATAGCTTTTGTGGAAACTAATTTGCCCTCGAATAGCTAAATTGATGTTGAAAAATATAAAATGAATGGAGCCACTGTACCTGATGTTAAAATTTACTATTCAGGTATAACAACAACACAGTGTGTTATTATGTGTTGTTGTTGTCAGAGAACCCCAAGATAGACCCACACAATAGACCCAGTTGATTTTGACAAAGATGCAAAGTCAATTTAAAATGGTAAGGATGGTCTTTTAAACAAAAGATACTAAGGTAATTGAATAGATACAGGCAAAAAAGCTAAAACAAAAACAAAAACAAAACTTCGATTTAAATCTCAAGCACCTTATATGAAAATGAACTCAAAATAGGTCATGGGCTTAATCATGAAACACAAAACTAGAAAATTTTTTACAAAAAAGAGAAAGTTTTCAGAATTGAAGTTGGGGGAAGATATTTATACTTGATACCAAAATCATGATTTATAAAGGCAAAAACAGGTAAATTGGACCTCATGAAAATGAAATGCTTTTGCTCTGTGAAAGACCTTGAGAGAAGACGAAAAGACAAGCTACAGCTTGGGCAAAAACATATGCCAACCACGTACCTGATAAAGGGGTAGTTAGCCTGAACATGTAAAGTACTCTAAAAGCTCCATGCAAAACAACAACACAGCACAGTGTAATTGGACTGTTTGTAACACAAAGGATAAATGCTTCGGGTGATGGATACCCCATTTACCCTGATGTGATTTTTACACAATGCATGCCTGTACCAAAACATCCCATATACCCCATAAACATATATACCTACTACATACACACAAAAATTAAAAATTCAAGAAAAGATAGAGATATGAATAACTATAGGCAGAATTCAGAGACATTGTGGCTACAATTCCAGATCATCACAATAAAACGAATACCACTATAAAGTGAGTCACAATTTTTTTTGGTTTCCCAGTGTATATAAAAGTTATATTTAGGCCAAACTGTGGTTTATCGAATGTGCAATAACACTATGTCTAAAATGCAATTATTTAAAAATATATTATTGCTAAAAAATGTTGACAGTCACATGAAGTGAGCAGCAGCAGTTGGAAAAATGGGACCAATAGACTAGCTTGACACAGGGTTGCCACAACCTTCAACTTGTAAAAACCACATTATCTGCAAACCACAAGGAAGTAAGGCGCAATCAAACAAGGCAAGACTGTATTTCACCAAAGATACAAATCACAAATAAACACATGAAAATATGTTCAACATCATTAACCATTAGGAAAATGCAAATTAATACTGTAATGAGATATTACTATGTACCTATCAGAATGACAAAAAAATAAACAAATAAACCACCACTACCAAATGCTGGTTTGGATGAAGAAAATCTGGATAACTTACACATTGCTGGTGGAATGTAAAATGATGTAGCACTATAGAAAACAATTTGAGTTTCTTATAAAAATAAACATGCAATTACCACAGGACCCTGTAATTGCACTCTCACATTTATCCCTGAGAAATAAACACTTCTGCTGACACAAACACTTGTACATGAACATTCATAATAGTTTTATTCACAATAGTACCAAACCGGAAATACCCC
>NW_012101587.1:6998278-7021629 GCF_000951045.1 Mandrillus leucophaeus | reverse complement strand
TTGAAAAATATAAAATGAATGGAGCCACTGTACCTGATGTTAAAATTTACTATTCAGGTATAACAACAACACAGTGTGTTATTATGTGTTGTTGTTGTCAGAGAACCCCAAGATAGACCCACACAATAGACCCAGTTGATTTTGACAAAGATGCAAAGTCAATTTAAAATGGTAAGGATGGTCTTTTAAACAAAAGATACTAAGGTAATTGAATAGATACAGGCAAAAAAGCTAAAACAAAAACAAAAACAAAACTTCGATTTAAATCTCAAGCACCTTATATGAAAATGAACTCAAAATAGGTCATGGGCTTAATCATGAAACACAAAACTAGAAAATTTTTTACAAAAAAGAGAAAGTTTTCAGAATTGAGGTTGGGGGAAGATATTTATACTTGATACCAAAATCATGATTTATAAAGGCAAAAACAGGTAAATTGGACCTCATGAAAATGAAATGCTTTTGCTCTGTGAAAGACCTTGAGAGAAGACGAAAAGACAAGCTACAGCTTGGGCAAAAACATATGCCAACCACGTACCTGATAAAGGGGTAGTTAGCCTGAACATGTAAAGTACTCTAAAAGCTCCATGCAAAACAACAACACAGCACAGTGTAATTGGACTGTTTGTAACACAAAGGATAAATGCTTCGGGTGATGGATACCCCATTTACCCTGATGTGATTTTTACACAATGCATGCCTGTACCAAAACATCCCATATACCCCATAAACATATATACCTACTACATACACACAAAAATTAAAAATTCAAGAAAAGATAGAGATATGAATAACTATAGGCAGAATTCAGAGACATTGTGGCTACAATTCCAGATCATCACAATAAAACGAATACCACTATAAAGTGAGTCACAATTTTTTTTGGTTTCCCAGTGTATATAAAAGTTATATTTAGGCCAAACTGTGGTTTATCGAATGTGCAATAACACTATGTCTAAAATGCAATTATTTAAAAATATATTATTGCTAAAAAATGTTGACAGTCACATGAAGTGAGCAGCAGCAGTTGGAAAAATGGGACCAATAGACTAGCTTGACACAGGGTTGCCACAACCTTCAACTTGTAAAAACCACATTATCTGCAAACCACAAGGAAGTAAGGCGCAATCAAACAAGGCAAGACTGTATTTCACCAAAGATACAAATCACAAATAAACACATGAAAATATGTTCAACATCATTAACCATTAGGAAAATGCAAATTAATACTGTAATGAGATATTACTATGTACCTATCAGAATGACGAAAAAATAAACAAATAAACCACCACTACCAAATGCTGGTTTGGATGAAGAAAATCTGGATAACTTACACATTGCTGGTGGAATGTAAAATGATGTAGCACTATAGAAAACAATTTGAGTTTCTTATAAAAATAAACATGCAATTACCACAGGACCCTGTAATTGCACTCTCACATTTATCCCTGAGAAATAAACACTTCTGCTGACACAAACACTTGTACATGAACATTCATAATAGTTTTATTCACAATAGTACCAAACCGGAAATACCCCGGATGGCATTGAAAGGGTGAATGGTTAAACAAACGGCGGTTCATCTGTACCATGGAATACTACCAGCAAAAAAAATGAAATGCACTATTGATAACTGATACAACTATTGATAATTCAGCAGCTTGGATGTATCTCAAGGCAATTATTCTCAGTGAGGAACAAAAATGCAATCCCAAAAGATTACATGCTACACAATTCCATCTACAGGACATCGTGAGATGACAAAATCATAATAATGGAGAACAGATGACTGGTTGCCAGAGTTTAGGATGGGACAGCGGTTTAGGGAGGTGAGTGTGATTGTGAGTGAAAGCACCACATGATGGATTCCTTTGGGGATGGATTTCTTATATATATTGACAGTGTCAATAGATTCATAAATCTATGCATGTTAGAATTGCATAGAACTAAACAGACACACACATAATCCATAAAAATTTTAAGAAGTGTATATAAATGTGGGTAAATACGAAACAGATGAGCAAATTGTATCATGCCAATTATGTTTTTTTGATATTGTACTATAGTTTTGCAAGATTGGTGGAGACTGGGTAAAGGGTAAACGAGATCTCTCCGTATTATTTCATATAGTTGCCTGCGAATCTGTAATTACCTCACAACACTTTAAAAAGATTACTTAAAATTATTAGTAGAATTCCACATCCAACTTATTGATACAACACAATAACTTTAGGAGAGTATTCCATCAATAGGGAACTCAGAGGATAGAAATAAAGGGTAGGGGGAAAGAACTCTTCTAGGCATAGAAACTGTTTCCCGAAAGTCAATGCCACACTGCGCACACATTCATAAATGCTTAAAGATAAAATGCCTGCATATGTAAATAAGTTACAAGAGGGACTTAATAGCACAAATGTCTTAATTTGACAGATGGAATAAAACTTATCTATGTAATGAAATGCCAAGTCAACTAAAAAAATGCTATGAACTATCAAGATGCATAATATTCACAAATTACCATAATTTGAAGGACAAATTTTATGATATCAGTTATTCAGTAAAAGAATGTCATTGCATAGCATTATCTTAAAAACAACTACTCAATATGACAGTGAGGATACAATTTTGGTTATGATTAAGAAGGACTATAATAGGCAAATTAGAAAATACTTAAAGTATATGCAAAATTATGATCTAGATAAACCTGTATCTACACAAGTAACATCAGAAAATGACACAGCAGCTTTATAAAATGAATAAATACCAAACCTATGTAACAGACTGCTAATATAAAACAGACTGAGAAAATACAGAATTTTTCAGAATTTTAAAGATAATTTTGATCAATATTTAACACAATAAAGGAAGTAGTGACTATTGTTTTCTTTTCTTTTTCTTTCTTTTTTTTTTTTTTTCAGATGGAGTCTCGCTCTGTCGCCCAGGCTGGAGTGCAGTGGCGCGATCTCGGCTCACTGCAAGCTCCGCCTCCCGGGTTCACGCCATTCTCCTGCCTCAGCCTCCCGAGCAGCTGGGATTACAGGCGCCCGCCACCGCGCCCGGCTGATTTTTGTATTTTTTAATAGAGACGGGGTTTCACCGTGTTAGCCAGGATGGTCTCGATCTCCTGACCTTGTGATCCGCCCGCCTCGGCCTCCCAAAGTGCTGGGATTACAGGCGTGAGCCACCGCGCCCGGCGACTATTGTTCTCTTTAACAAATCACAGGAAGTTAACCTTGAAACATGAATTTACTTATTTAAAAAAAGTAAAATAAAAACTCAAATTTATGTATCAGATATTAAACTTCATAGAATATTACTCTAAGTGGCATAATTTAAAATCCTAATAGCTTCAAATAAAATTAAGATAAATTTATTATGAGGGATTGATATGTTTGTGGTGGATTCTGACATGCTTTAGCTTACATTTCTCTTTTTTGTGTGAGTAATATTTGGGAACGGAGCTATGACACATACCACAGTTCAGTACTCTCTCTCTCACACAGAAAATACTGACCTGGTGATATATAGTTTCTTGATTTGTTCCAATTACTTCCATTCTTTATATTATAAACAGAAAAAAATGGAATTGCATTAGACGTCATGGAAATATTTAAAAGGAACACAATTTTCTTTTAAAACGAAGATGGATTATTTCAGATTTATGTGCAACACTTTAAACTTTTAACTTTAGAAAATAAAATATTCCTAGTATTAAATTTGTTGAACTTGAACATTAACTCTTTAGAAAACATTAGCAACGTATTTAGATATTTGTTGTTTCATTTTATTTAAAACAATCTCCAGACAATTTATAGTTGACCTTTAAAAGAAAGCATTTATAAAATGAAACAAGTTTGGCAAGGAACAAATTCCAAATCCATTTCAAAAACTAACATGTAATTTGTTGCTAATTTAAAATTGAAGAAGATAGCATTTTGGGATTCCTATTTTAAATTACGCCTCATTAATAAAATCCTGAAAAGTAAAATCGGTACAGTGAATTTTCAGTTTGTTGCTTGCCCTTGATTTAATTAAAAAGACTATTTAAAGTGACGAAGTTTGATTTTTGACCTGTGCCATGGAGCGTCTGCATTGTAAACAAATTTCAACTTGTAATGAGGTTATAAGCAAAATAGAAAGCAATCAAAAATATTTCTTCTGTTTTCTTAAGATAGTAGTCACATTCAGAGATAACCATAATACTTGACAAGGAAAAAATATAAATATAATATACAAGATCTCTCCAGTACTATTAAAAGGATAAGGGTCAACTTTTTTTTTTTTTTTTTTTTTTTTGCTATTTCAGAGAACCTTTGTCTAACTTTCACGAAACAAACAGAAAAAAAAAGGCCAAAAATTTGATATATCTTCCAAAGTTGAATGCACAATATTGAGGCTTTACCACTTCACTAGAGCAGATAATTAAACAATTGCATTAATTATAAGTTGACAAAGCACAGGCAAACCTAATGAATTATTACTACATTTTACAAATGTAGGAAAAATACATTTGGTAAAAATTATTTTCTAGAACAGCAGTAATACTTTGGAATTGTTTTCAAATTCTGTGGTAATTATAAATCTTAATAATGCATGTCATATTATCCCACAGAAAGTTGTACAAAAGTGTCTTTTTAGGAAATGATAAAGCTATGATATGGAAGGATTTCTTTATATGAGTAAACTACTAAGAAATAGAATTTTCGGATGTGTTCTTAAAGTTGTCTTCGTATCATTGATTATTCAGCTTATATGTAGCCAGCATTATTCAAGGCATTCAACCAAAAGTGAAGACTCAAAATGCTTATTCCCTAATCTCTGCAGCAAGTCCTTGGCCATTTCAGCATAGCAAATGCCTATCATTGAAAGATTTTTGAAATGGTTTGGCTTTGAAACATTTCTTTTCCAGAATTTAACAACAAATTGGCAGGGACATAATAGCATCCCTGGAATTGAGTCTGCCCTGTGATGAGAAATTTGCAGCATCTTCATCTTCATCCCTGCAATCTCAATTTTTCCTAAAGCATTAATATGTTCAATTCAGCATTTCTTCAACAGTTAAGGAAAACAAACTCTAGGTAACATGATAATCCTAAATTCTATCTAAATGCTCTTCATTTCCCATATTGCTAAAAACATTAGAACTCAATATTTTAAAAATTAACACTCTAGGAAGTAGAATTCTCACAAGTAAGGTCATGTAAGGAATCTTAATCTTGTTAGTTATAGGAATTAGGAGATGTGGGGTTTCTACATTCTCAGAGTACAACACAGATAATCCCGTCTTGATACTGCATCCCTGCACCTAGTGACTGCCTGAAAGGACATGGAGTTATTCTGCCCCCCTTCACTGTAAATGTAGATTTTTGGGTTACTTCAGTAGCAAACAGAGAATGGGCAAAACACAATTTACATAGTTACACACAACATGAATTCTAATTTTATGAATATTCCAGCCTTGGTAAAGAGTGGCAAAAGTAACTTGGTCTTCACCGAAACCTTATAAAACAACCAAAAAAAGACAAACCCAAAGACAATCAAATTTAATTTCTGCAAATTGTTCTAATGGATTCAAAATAAAAATACGAAACTGACATCACAATAGGATATTATGATCAGGAAATCATAAGGTGAGAAAAATATGAGACCATGCCTCCCAGAAAGAAGAATGAGAGAGGAAGGGAGGGAGCTGAGGGGAGAAAAACAGATGAAGTAAAATGGACTCCATGGAAACCGAGAATACAAAGGCAGAAATTAAAATCGCATTGGACACATTAAAGAATTTATGTAATACTGAAGAAAATCAAATTGATGAAGCCCTGATAAAATGTAGAGAAAGTAAATAACAAAGTATAGATGGCTAGCATTTCTTAGAGACCAGAACGAATAAGCATATAGATGGCAAGCTGGCTGGATGGGTGGAGAGATGGGTGAAGGGATGGATGATAGACATGTATATATGAATATATATGCATTATATATATATATCATATATATCATATGAATGAGTACAATAGATATGATGTGGATTATAGATGCATTTTATTTTTTATATTTATTTATTAATATTTATGGTACTAAAAACTTTCTAAGGTGTAAAAAAAATTTTTCACCAGATTCTGGAAAAAGTAATAAAAATAGGGCCACTACTAACCACACAATTGTCATAGAGATTATAGAGGAAATTATTTAAGTACCTAGAAAGAAAACAAGTTATCTAAAAACAAACAAAAATGATGTAGAATACAGACTTGTCCTCTATATGCTAACTATCAGAATATAATGGTTATCATCTCCAGAATTTTTGGGATAAGGATTATGTGAGGTTGGTATTCTGTGAAACTACTTCCCATAGGAGAATGTACAGTCTAACTGTGGGTGCAGGCCATCTTCTGAATGTCAGTGACTGTCCCCCCGCCGCTTTTATTTCCCTCACTAACATAGACCAGGTAATATATTATGAACCTGCTTCCAATGAGGCTGCCATTTTTTAACAGTTTACCAAATAACCAATGTGCAAAATAACTCATATTCCCAATAAAATTTTTGTTTTTTACAATTTAAATTATTTCACTAATTTTCCTCTTCTTTTTCCAGAACTATATTTTTAGGAGTGTTCAATTATTTCCAGCCCCCTGATACTGCAGCATGCAACAGACAGGCAGAGAGGGGAGCCTGTGTCCTTTGCCAGCACACTTTTTGCCCTAGAACACTCAATTTATACCAGGCTATATCACCCACTAGTTCTCACTGTTCTGTTAATTTATTCAATCCAGTTTTCTTAGTTTCTTGGACATTTTACCTCCTGACTCAATTTCACTCTCTCCAACACATCTCCTTCTTAATTCTTGGTGATTTCAATACCTGCATGCAAGATGTATACACAGGATATCTCAATTATTTGATCTCCTCTTCTTCAGCCATTCATGCAAGGATCATTCCCTGGAATTTCTCATCTTAAAAACTGAACACCCTGTAAAAATGATAATTTCAAATAACAGAGCTCTATCCAACCACCTCCTATTTTTCCAGTTCACTCCCTCTCACACTCTGAATCCAAAATCCTGCATCCAACAGGGACGCACAGATGTTCCCACCTTTGTATCATGCCTCAGCCCCACCTACCTATCTGCTCCTTTTTAGTTTGCCTGAATCCCAAGGTCATTTATTTTAACCATTACAGTGAATGTGCCATCAACTTCCTGGAGATTTTTTCCCTTCATTTTATTCTGGGGCAAATCAGAATAAAATGAAATAAAATAAAATAATGAAAAATAGTCCAATTTGTAAGAAATTTCATTAAATTGACATAACTGCTGAGCAACAGACAATATACCCACTAAATGTTTAGAGCAAAAACTACCAGAAAAGCCATAAGAATGCTTCAATTTTAATTTAAAATTAAATTAATTAATCTCATTAAAATTGATTAGATTTTAATTTAATTAAATTTAAATCTAAATTTAAATTTAGATCTGGTTAAATTTAATCTGCCTTATCCAGGCTCACACTTGTGGAACTGAACATATTTGGAGGCAAATGCAACTATGTTTACCCAATATAAAATATGGTTCATTTGACTGGTGAGTCACAAATGACTGTCCATGAGAATGCATGTTTTGATCAGTGGGAGTTTTATTACTCAGTGCCAGTAAGGAGGACGCTGGGAGTACTCTCCAAGGCAGTGTCTCCCTGAGGGAAATTGACAGGAGGGTTTCATAGGGTGATGGAGAGAGGTGAGGGCACATTGTCATGGGTAGAGGAGATGTAGGTGCAGCGAGTCATCATGCCAGCACATAGGTCACACGTTGTGGTGATAAAGCTATAGCTCCTCCTGGGTTGGGTGGAGACTTTAGCATGGCCATGAGGAAAGTTCACTTGAGTTCATCTGTAAGTTTCTAGGGTCTGTCAAAGGCTGGTTCCAACAACCCAGGTGACCACATTCCATACAGGGTTTGGGGATAAGCAGACTGCAGGGTAGGAGGCTGTAAAACAGGCTGCTTGCTCAAGTTCACTAAATTCCTGTGGTCCCTTGGAGACCCTGTCTCTCCTCTTACCCTATGTTAACTTCATCAGTATAAACACTTTTACTCTTTCATTTATGCTGTTAATAGGAGGAAAAGACAAGTCACACAATGGAAGAAAAAATGTGTCAATCACATACCTAATAAAGGACTTTGTCTTCAGAATATATAAAGAACTCTCAGACTCAATAATAAGGAAACATACAAGCTCCCAAATTCTCAAATTATTTGAGCAAATACTTGTCCAAAGAATATGTACATATGGTGAATGTACATTTAAAAATGTGCTCAGCATTATTAGTCATAAGAACCACAGTGTGATACTATGTCCACTTTTAGAATGCACGGAACTTAAAAGTCTGATCAAATCAAGTGTTGGTGAGGACCTGGCAGAACGAGAACTGTCACACACTGCTAGTGGGATTATTATATTGTGCAGTCACTTTAAGAAACACTGGGAAATTTTTTTAAAAGGTAAACATACACCCACCATATGACAGCCATACTACTTCCGTGAATTTATATGAGAAAAATTAAAGTATACGCCCGTAGAAAGACTTGCATGGCAATATTCACTGCAGCTATTTGTAGCTGCCAATAAAACAAAGGCTAGAAAGAACCCAAGTTTCCATCAACAGGTAAAGCAATTTAAACATTGGGCATTATCCATACAATGGACTACTACCCAACTATCAATGGGAATAGACAGTGAGTACTGGCCACATCAGACACCGATCTCACACTTACACTGAGTGACAGAAGGCACACGAAACAGTATGTACTGTATGATTCCAGTTATAAAAAGTTTCATAAAGGCAACTTAATATATCATGAAAGAAGCACATTGGCTGTTATGAGGGCAAGATGTGAGGAGGAGGGATTCCCAAGGGGCACGAGACAACTTCTGGGGTGACCATGGTGGCCATCACGTCCCTGTGACCTGACTAAAGTTCAGACAGATTTCTTCCTGACGCTAGGTTCCAAGCTCTCTTGTTCCAGACTACTACTTTTGGAAACATAATTGTCAGTTCTGCCCCTTTGAGCTGTAAATCTTTTTTTAAAAGCCTCTGACCAGTTTCACAACACAAGACTTTCTGAGAAACCTGGGAGTCATCTTTTTGACATGTAATAATCAAGAATGACCACTCTCTGTGGGAGAGTAGGAGTCTAACTTTGCTGAATGCCTTTCTCCACGTTATAGAACTACTTTCCATGAAAATAGAAGGATTACTCCTGCTTTGGGCACAGCCAATTAGCAAACGGGAGACCTATGATCTCGGCTCCTGCTCACTCACCGCAGCTCTTAAAACTCTCCAGCTCTTTATTATTTTATTTTTTAGAGATGAGGATTTGCTATGTTGTCCAGCATGGAGTTCAGTGCCTATTCACAGGTATAATCATGACACATTACAGCCTCAAATTTCTATGCTCAAGTGATGTTCCTGCCTCAGCCTCCCAAGTGACAAGGGTATAAGTGCACTACCATACCAGGATCCAGGCCTTTTTTTTCAGTGGAATCCAGTTCAGACCAAGTCCTGCCTTTCTGCCCTCTTGCAAGTCTCATATGAAGTCTTCTTTGCCTGTTTAATGTTGGTGCAATTTTGTTTTGACTGGGATGATGAATACGTTCAATGTCTTGATTGTGGTTATGGTTTCATTGGTTTGCACATAGGCCAAAATGGAACATCTAACATGTGTGCACTTATTATAAATAATTATAACTCAATACAGCTTTTTTTTTTTTTTTTTTGAGACGTTCATCATGCATGGGAAAAGTTTAAGTACAGAAACATGCAGGACTGGCTCTCCTGTGCTCACTGTTCTTTCCTCAGCAGCCTATGTTGATCTTGGTATGTGGCAGATACTCAATAAATATTGGTGAAAAAAATGGAATCAGTGAAAACACTTTGCAAATCTGACATTCTGTAAAACATTATTAATGTTTGTTGTAAATTTAGGCAAGTGCTTCAAACCCAATATCTTATTGTTATTTGGTTATAGTTAGCTGGGTATATTTCACAATAAACTCTAGTACACACAATATACTATATAACATCGGGGTATAATACTGACTCCATGAAATTCAGTCAAATTGAATTTTGTATTATTGTTAGTAATACTGTTTATTTGTTGTAGTTTGTTTAAATATGGTTTTAATCAACTAGAGCATCGAAAACTTTCTATAAAGAAATACTGGTCTGGTCCTATCGTAGTCTTGCTTCAAGACTGAAACATCTGTATGTGTGAAGTACAAATCGTAAATTGTAATAGGTCCTGTAACATCTTCAGCTGAGTAACTAAACACCACATTTAGTACTTTTTCACTCCTGTAATTAACATTGAGTAACAAAGTTGGAACATGTATTATTCATCTTAACATAAATAATATATTTGGTTCTGTTTTACTTCAGATGAAAATATTTCAGGTGATGTCTTAATAACATAGATGCTAACCATCCTGTTTATAAGTACATGTAATTGCAACTGAAATTTAATGTAGGCATAACACAGAATGAAGTTTCATAGTTAAAATATTACATACTGTATACTTGTATTGAAATATCACTGTACTCCATAAATATGTACAATCGTGTGTCAATTAAAGTAATAAAATAAAAAATACAAGTTCTAGAAGATGCATACTTCAAAAAGTAAAGGAGAATATATATGTATGTGTTAGTATTTGAGGCTATGTCTTCCAAAACTTGTATATTTTAGAACTTTAATATATATAATCTTAATATATATGAAATATGTACATGTATTAAATAATATATTTTAGCAACAAAAGGGGGTATATTTTGTTGAGCCCCATTGAATAATGTATGGTAAGTAGCCAAATAATGTATAGTATTTCGCTAAGCAATTAAATACAGTTTATAATGAATATGCTAAAAAGTGATTCTTACCCATAAGGGAGTAAATTTTTATATCAAACTCAGAAAACCATTTTGTTCTTTCATACGAGCTGAGAGGTTAACACCATGAAAGGTAGTTATGTAAGTGACAATAATAAAGATGCAATGTGATTTGTGGTAAGAATTAACTGAACCATGATCTGCATTGGACACTTCAAAATATTCAGGCGATTTGAGGGAAAATATATAAAATAAAAAGAGGAGCATTTCATCTGTGAGGGTGATCTAGAAGCTAATTAATATTAATAGTACAAATTAAGTATTAAAATTTGTGAGAATTATATGTTAAATAAGGAGAAGATAATGTACGTCATCTTAACCATAAACTATCTGATGGCTCTGGCTGTCAGTGGAGTTGACATCTTCCATTCCCAGCACCCTCATATCACGATCATCCAATTCATCTTCTTTCAATCAACCAGTGAAGCTAAAAGGATATCAGAAAACTAATGTTTTGTGAATGGTAATTACAGAAGGACACTTTACTTAAATTGTCGCAATTAATCTTCACAGTACCCTGTGAATTAGATATTAACTCAATTTACATATGCAAACAAGCTCAGAAAGGTAAAGTAACTTATAATAAAATAATATAATCAGTGAATAACAGGGCCTAGAACAGCATCTATTTTTAAAGATGAGCTCCGTCCACTCTACTACACTGCCTCAACCAAATAATTCTTATCAGATTCAATTAACTCAACATTTTTCTCTTAATTGATATCATAATATACAGATAGAAACAGTTATCAAGAATAATTATTAATTTTATTTCTGCAAAGAAAATGAGCCAACTTTTTTCTTCCACAAATAAATGAAAAGAAATATTGTAACAGAGACATGTAGGTTATTTTTGGAGAGAGAAAAATGTAGCAACATGTTTTATTTATTAAGGCACACAATTGAAAAAAAAATTGAAAGCTCTAGAATGAACAGCATGGCTGTCTGTTCTATCCTTTAGCACCCTCAAGTCTGTCTGCAGAGGCTTCTGGGTATGATGGTTTTGATGTTTGGTGTTTCTGAGTAATAACTTCCATGATTTTAAATGTACCTTACAGCTCTACTTACGTGTCAGCTTTACGTACTGCATGTGCATGGTTGTTTTTGAAAGATGAGAATTTGACTCACACAAATTACTTTCTACCTTCCTTCTCCTCCTTGCCCAGAAGCTGATACAATTTTATTTTATATTCATCTACTGTTTATGTTTGCATTTTTTAAAATTGTGTACTTAATCCTCTATGTCATTTTCTTTCAGTTTTAGTTGTAACATCTCGTCTCCCCATTGTGTAAAATAAAGGTATCATGGCTTACTATATCTCCTTAACACCTCCTATACAATATTTTCCTCTTTACAACTTTTTTAGTCTCTAGGTCACTGATATTATTTATATTCTATTCTATAACTATGAAACATTAAATAAACGGAGATATATTTAATATTTCATCTCTCAAATGCCTAAGATTTTTGAAAAATAATATGAATATAAATCAATAAGGTAATAGTTGTCATTTTTGAGTCAAGTAGTGAGTTAAGATTTCATTTTTATCACATTCTATCATTTTATTTTTATTACATATTTTTCACTAGTGACACACAAATAAATAGTATCAAGGCAACCATTTTGCACTCCAGAAATTTCTCAGAATCATACCATGTACTATTTTGCACTCTGCAGAAGAAGAGAAAAAGACTGGTTGACAAGGATTATAGAAACATCCTAGAGGAAGAGATCCTTTAATTACAACTTAATTAATGGAAAGAAGGAACTATTCAAGTGGCGATGAGGAGAGACATTCTAAACGCAGGGAATCAACTGAGATAAAGCAAGAGAAGGAGAATTATGACTCATTTGGGTACAGCTTTAATCCCACAAAGCATAGTAGGGGAGATATGGCTAGCAACGTAAGCTGGGGCAGAATTCAGGCTCCTGATGAGGATTATTTTACCTTGGAATAATGGCAGCTGGAAAGACAGGAAGGTCAGGGAATTCTGCATAGCCAACTCAATCAGTGACTCGGTAGAGAACTAAAGTTTATGAATAGCAAGTCATTCCAATGACTAGCTGAGAGTTTCACGTGGCAAGCCATTTTATACGAAGAATTGGATGTTCAAGGAAGAGAACATGACAGATATGTTATAATCTAGTGTTTTTGTTCCTGATAACCCACTTTATTGAAAAATGGTTTACAACACATATCCTAGTTTTATAAATGGCAATCTGCTTCTTAACAATCAGCCTTTTACTTTACCTAAATTTGTAATGTATTAGAAAACAAACTATTCAGGGCATAAAATATTTAAAAATCAGTAGTATTTCTATATGCCAACAGTGAACAATCTGAAATCAAGCAAGCAAATGCATTTATAACAGCTACACAAAAATAAAATGCTTAGGAATAAATTTAACAAAAGAAGGAAAAGATCTCTGCAATGAAAACTATAAAACACTGATGAAAGAACTGAAGAGGACATAAAAATAACGAAAAGGTATTCTGTTGTCACAAAATGGAAGAATTAATATTTTTAAATGTTCATACTACCCAAAGATCTATAGATTCAATGCTAAATCTATCAACATACCAATGACATTCTTCATAGAAATAAAATAAATAATTCTGAAATTTATATGGACCCACAAAGGACCCAGAATAGCCAAAATAATCATGAGGAAAAAAAAAAAAAAAAAAAAAGCTCTGGAGGCATTACATTACCTGACTTCCAATCATACTAGAAAGCTATAGTAACCAAAACGGTATTGTACTGGGATAGAAACAGACATGTAGACCAAGGCAACAGAATAAAGAACTCAGAAATAAATCTCCATTCACAGCCAACTCATTTTCAACAAAGGCACCAAGAGCATACACAAGAAAACGACATTCTCTTTAATAAATGGTGCTGGGAAAACTGGATAGCCATATCCAGCAGAATGAAACTAGATCTCTATCTCTAACTGTATACAAAAATCAACTCACAATGGATTAAAGACTTAAATGTAAGACCTTAAACTATCAAACTACCAGAAAATAATATTGGGGAAATTCTTCAAAACATTGATCTGGGTAAATAAAGATCTCAAAAGCACAGGCAACAAATACAAAAATAGACAAAAGGAATTATATGAAGCTAAAGAGATTCTGCACAGTAGAGGAAACCATTATAGAGAGAAAAGACAGCACACAGAATGGGAGAAAATATTTGAAAACTCTTCAACTGGCAAAGTATTAATCACCAGAATATGTAAACAACTCAAATCAACAGCAAAATTAAAAAATAAAAATAAAAATAGGCAAAGGATTTGAATAGACATTTCTCAAAAGACTTATAGATGGCAACCAGGTATATGAAAAAATGCTCAACATAGCTATTCATCAGGGGAGTACAAATCAAAGCCACAATGAGCTGTAATCTCACCTCAGTTACAATTGCTATTATTGCCTGGGCGCCGTGGCTCACGCCTGTAATCCCAGCACTTTGGGAGGCCGAGGCAGGCGGATCACGAGGTCAGGAGATTGAGACCATCCTGGCTAACACGGTGAAACCCCATCTCTACTAAAAATACAAAAAAAAAAAAAAAAAAAAACCAAAAAAAAAAAGCCGGGCGTGATGGCGGCGCCTGTAGTCCCAGCTACTCGGGAGGCTGAGGCAGGAGAATGGCGGGAACCCGGGAGGCGGAGCTTGCAGTGAGCCGAGATGGCGCCACCGCACTCCAGCCTGGGCGACAACGCGAGACTGCGTCTCAAAAAAAAAAAAAACACAGAGGCCAGCAAAGCAGCAAGGATATGGAGGAAGGGGAACATTCATATACTGCTAGTGGGAATGTAAATTAGTACAGCGACCACAGAAAACGGTATGGTGGTTTCTCAAAAATTAAAAATAGTACCAACATACGATGCAGCAATCTCATGGCTGCATACATAGCCAAAAGAAGGAATCTTTCATACATGTTTATGTTATATATGTGTTGATTTCCTTATTTGCAGATTATATTTTGTTATTCATTTCTAAGATAATTTTTTTTAATGTCTATCTGAATTTTTTCCACTTCAATTATATATCTTTTGCTGTTCATCCATTTCTATTTTAAATTTATGCCTATTAGTTTATATTTTTATATGATGGCTGCTTATTTAAATGAGTAAGCGATAAATTTTTTCATGTTTGTGCTCTAGGTTTCTTCCCTGCTTTATAGATTTTTTAAGTATTTTCATCAGACAATGTCTTATCTTTACTTTGTGTTCTCTTCTCATAGCTCTGATTAAATGAAGACTTAGACTTCCTGCTCATTATTACATACTAGGATATTCCTTTTTAAACAATAATAAAGCATTTTAACAATTTTATGATGGGAAAGTTTAAGTAGCTTAATTCATTTTTTATTCAAAGTACTCTCTTCTTTTGGTATTGTGAGGTACCACATTATTAAATCAATGACGTCTATGGAGAGTCTATCGTGATGTAACTTTTTACACAATCTCTGTTTTAAAACCATCTTTCTTGCAGTCACTTTGTTTTAATACCTTCCCTTCTAAGTCTACAAGTAATGCCTTCCCTCCCCCAGGAGCTTTCATTTCCAAGACAGGCACCTCTGGTCCTTCACAATTTCCAAGTCCATAATCTTTAGTACTACTCTCAAACCTGTTCTTCTTGTTCCATTGTCACTCATTTGGGGGCAGCTTGGAGTGACCCCCCTCCCCCCACCACTGGGTATGCTTGTGCTTCTCCATCATTTGTCACTTTCGATGATCTTCAGCTTATCTTCCCCTTAATTATATTGCTGATAATAGTTTTAGAAACACCTCTGCTGACCTCAGGAGTTTATTTCCAAATTACCAGTAAATCAGGATTTATCACATTCTTTAGTTATGAATTGTCCTCTTAGTATGAGTTTTGAATGATAGTACATGTAGTCTTTATTTATCTGTGTCACTTTTAGAAAAGGTATGTGAAGATTTCATTTAGCAGCCACACTGGTGCTATAGGATGTAGGAAGCCCTCTGTAGAACTGTCGTTACGTCATCATGACCATTCGGTTTCCTAAGGGCAGCTTTTAAACAATATTCATCTTAATTTTTTGTTGTTATTATTTAATTTGCCTTAGGGAAGCTTTTAAATATTGCATGACATCTTACTTATCTATTTAGAATTTCAACCTAGAAAATCTCTAGACTATGGTTAAGCATTTTTAATTTTAGAAAACAGTTATTTCCCTACCTGATCTCAGCAAATTCTCAGAACTGTTGTTTCTTCTTTGATGTCTTTGTGCCAAAATGAAAGAAATTACACCAGGAAGAAATTTATACATGTAAAATGAAGATTAGTGGAAAGTGCTGAGAGAGAAAATGAGAAAATATAAAATGTCTGAAAGAGAAATGAACAGCAATAGGACTTATTGATTGATACTATGACATTTTTCTTTTTTAAAATGTATTAAAATCTCAATAATATAAGATATCTATAATTTTAAATATTTCTCTAAGTATCTATATTGGAATATAAATTCCTCCATCTTCATTATTAATAGATGTCTGAGTCTGAAGACTGTATTCTTTACCTACCATAGTGTTTTTTATTCCCTCTCATTTTAAAGGGTGATTGACTATATTATTTTACTTAGAAGATACCTCAAAGTACAATGATAGATTATATATAATAACACCGAAATATTACATGAAGACTAAGATTGATGCTTACAACAACTTTCTAAAGTAAGTATCAATATTAATATTATAAAGCTGAAAAAGATTGACTCACCAAATCAACCGTACTAAAGATGATAAAGCTGAGACTTTCAGGCTGTCTTATCTAACTTCTACCCTAAAATTATGAGCTCCTTCAAAGGAAACATAATTTACTTAGTATTTTTGTCCAAAAATAAACAGAATGCCACAATAGAAGGTAATGAATAATGTACTGAATTTATCTTTTTACTTGTATATCTCTTATTTCATAGAAGTAACAGTATTTCAAAAGTGTTACATCCTAAAGTAGATATCATGAATCCTTAAAATTATGTTCTAGTTAATTTGATCAATTAAAAATTATTCACAGGTGTTCACTCAATGAACACTGAATGTAAGAGAGCCCATGCTTTCAATAAACTTACAGTCTTTTGAGAAGCTCATAAACTAATACATTTAGCAGAGTGTAATGCATACAGTAATAGAGAAATATAAAAGATACAGAAGACATACAATAATGAGAGTTTAGGGAATGTCTTATAAAGAAGCTTAGCTTTGGCTTTACCTAAAGCTAAATTTGAAGTGTAAATATCAGTTCTTCAAATCTGGCTAAGAAAAGAAAAGAGTTTCAGAAAGAAAAGATGATACATGGAAAAATAGATTCCAAAAAAAACCATGAAGTATGTTTAAATATCTACCTACAAAGGACAGACAAAAGAGGATGTAACAAGACCTTATGCTGGATTCTGAAAGCAGCAGGGAACCTCTACATGCAAATTATCCTCCTAACTGGTATTACTACCTTTTTTTATCCCCTCCTCCTTATTATGGTTAAAACTAGTGACTCTCTTCTTAAAAATAGAATATGGCAAAAAATGATGAGATGTCACTTTCTATGACTTGGATATGAAAATATTGTAACTTCTATCTTGCCCTTCCCCTGTCTCTCACTTAGAACCTTAACTCTCAGAAAAACAAGCCACCATTTTTTCCATAGCCATACTGAGACCAAAGTGGCAAGAAACGAATATATCTGGTCAACAGCTAGTGAGAATATGAGGTCTGCCAAAAAAATGAAAAGAAAGAAAACTGTAAGATAGCTCTAGGATGGTGGACAACATGATGGATTGTCGTGAGGCTCTGAGGCAGAGGCAGTTAGCTTGGCCATGCCTGGATCCTTGCCATCATGAGATGTTACATGTTTGTTGCTTTCATCTGCTAAACTTTGGTATAAATGTAGCAATAAATAATGATCACAATTGAATAGAAACAGATGATAGAGAGTCCATAAAAATCACACTGAGGATACTGAAATTTGACCCCAAAATAATGGAATACATAAAGATTTCAGTAATAGTGCAATATTAGTAAATTAGTATAACTAAAATTACTTTAATATTAATGATAATGGATATTTGACATTAGAGGCAGAGGGTAGAAAAGCCTAATGGGAGAGGAATTCATCTCAACCAACAACAGTGAAGTTTGAAAGGCAGAAGTGGAACTCAGAAACACGTAGAATGCAAAGCAGGAGACCTTTGCTGTAATCAATTCAGAGGAGGCAAATGAAGAAAAGTCTATAATGATGTCAAGATTTTCAATCTAAATGACTGACTGGATAAAGAGGCTACCATTAATCCCAAGAAAGACCAAAAAGGAAGAAAAGGTTTGAGTTAAGTGGGGAAGGAAGGGGCAAAGGATGAGTTCCATCTTCAGCTTGTCGGACATTTGAAGGACTTACAGTACCCTGAAGTAGAAGTGTGAGTGAATGAAAGCTTCCAGGGAGGAAGAAGATAAAGGACAAAAAAAAAAAAAAAAAAAAAAAAAACAGACCAGCATCTATGTGGAACACCAGCATCTACAGTGTGGAAAGAAGATAAAGATGTAAGCAAAGAGACAGAAGAGAGTATCAGAAAGCTACAAAGAGAGCTGGGGGAGGCCAGGAAATCAAGGAGGAAGGATTGCTGCAGAAGACAAGAGGAAGGTGCCAAATTCAGCAAGAAAAATAGTTGCTTGAAGCCTGGAAAACAGTTGTAGAGATTTGGAAGCACCTGACTACCAGAGCTGTAGCATTTTCACTACTGCTATAGGTATTCTTAAGATTGATATTTTGTCTTCCTCGTCCAGAGTCTGTGTTCTGGGCATTCATTAACTCTTATTTGCTTTTCTATATCAAGATAAGCACTACAAGAAGGCCATGTGTCATGGGTATATAGACTATATATGTTTTTCATGCTTTTTAGCAATGAGAGGTAATAAAAACCTGTTACTAAATGGTTCACCATCAAGGGTTGTCAATGAAGTCTGGCATTAGTTGCTATCTTGAAACAGGAGCAGGATACTAGCCTCACTGCGAAGAATGGGGAATATAATTTTTTGACCTATCTAATAATGAAAACACTTTCCAAAAAAAAAAAAAAAAAGAAAATCATATCAACTTGTGTGTTCTTAATTTCTCCATCAGACATCTTTCCTTCACTACTCTTTGGATTTATTCATCAAATTAAGTCTCTTCCTATTTATAAGTTAGAAATAACTAAATTAGACCCACACAGGTTTCTACTAGCCCCTCACCCAGTACAAGCATTTCACTTCCAAAGTAAACATTTATTTTCCAAAGCAAGCTTATCTGACTCCCCCATTAATAATGCTGAGGTAAAGATAATAATGTTCTTTTTAGGCCTTCCAATTTTCTCAGTCTGCCTTGTCTCTCTAGGTATGCAAAACACGAGGGCAGAGAAAAAGTTTTAGAACACACCCATATGACCCCAGTAATGAGTTTCCATGTGTGCCCTGGAGGTTGGAAGAAGAGTCAAGGCAGATGCTGGGGCAGATGGGCCTTAAGGCACTGACTGCCCTTGGGGTATCATTTCACAGGTATTTGGTGCACCAACTGGAAAGTCAGATCGCTTTCCATTTACACATATCCCAGTGGGTAGAGACCATAAGTGTTCTCAATCCATGGTGGCTGCAGGTGCCAAGTCCTGTGGTCAGGACCGTAAGTTTATCCCTGCTCCTGCGGTTCATGGTGCTGCTATTTAATACTATGGAAAACGTTCCACTTTCCAGCATAATAACAGCATGGGAGCAATGTGTTCCCTCTCAACTGAAGGGATGATCTTTTACTTCCGTAGTACCAGACAGATCCAAATTTAATATCGGCTAAAACCCTGTGAGTGAATAGTCCTAAAGTTTGAATTCAGAAGCTCATGCTCATTCCTCAACCATTTAAAGGAAAAGATGCAGTGAAAGGGACTAAAAAAAATGTGTCTTTCAAGTCGTGATTCTCTTACATTATTTTGGTGAAAGATATTCAGATTTTTATTCCTCTTTATTTAATGAAACATATGCAACAGGAGGAGAAAGAATTACATATAGTCTGCAGCCATGAAAAATCTCCTGTAATACTGTTGTTTCCAGCAATGTTTACCCAGCTGTGAAAAATATTTATCCAATCACCCTGAGACCTTGAAAAGAAATAAGCTGTCACCCTGACCTGAAGGTCTTTAATTACCTCTTCGAGAGAAGATTTTGTTTTCATGTTTTGTTTTCAGCGTTTTCTGATAATGTTGGTAAAGTTTTCATTTTTTTTCCTTAGCTTACTTAGTTTTTAACCCCTTAATTTTTAAAATTTACATTTATTTTGTATTTATGTTTTAAGTTTGAATTTATATAGACATTTTGTCTTTTTAAAACTGAACATTAGTCAATCAAGCAAACAAAACCAAACCAAACTTTGGGAATCACTTGTATTTACAGTCCTTTCCATAGAGATGGGATTAGACAATTTAAACCTGTTAAATAATCTTCATTTTTATCTTTTTGGGGAAAAAGCAGGTATATATATTTATGAGGTACGTAAGATATTTTCATACCAGAATACAATGCATAATAATCACATCAGAGTAATGGACTGTTCATCACCTCAAGCATTTCTCCTCTCTTTGGGTTACAAAAAAATCAGTTACGCTCATTTAGTTATATTAAAGTGCACAATAAATTATTGTTGACTGTAGTTACCCTTCTGTGCTATCAAATACTAGGTCTTATTCATCCTATCGAATTAAATTTTCGTATTTTTTGTCAAAGGGACAAAATGAATTCACTTAAAGGAATACTAAACTACTTGTAAATAAATGTAAAATACATTAAGATTTCTAATTCATCAGAGAACAAGTCTGATTAGGTTTTTCCCCCAAAATTATATGAGACTGTAGATTTCGGAAGATTTTTAAAAACAAGCACCCTATGATTAGATCATATTATCAGGACCTATAATGGAAAACAAGGTGATCTGACACTAGTACAGGAGAAGGTGACAGATTTGGGGGTTTGAAAAGAATGGAGCGAGTTTCAATCGCCCTCAGCAGCATGGGAGGGAAGCTCAGCAGGTGACATAGGAGGCTGACTGGGCAGCACGGGAGACCCTGCTGGAACCTGGAGCCCACCCTGTCTCATTCCTGGCATCCATTTGCACTGCATGGGCTCTTTTTAAACAGCAGTGATCAAGCTGGTACAGTTGTGAAGAGGGTGTCCACCTGGATTCAAGGAGGATTTCATTTTATATCGAAGAAAAATGGAACAGTTTTGGAATGGAAGGGTTAGAATATGGGCCAGAGCATGGTTAAATGAAGAGACCACTATACATGAAAGGGAACAGTTTCAGCTGAAAGAAGAAGACTGAAGGCACTGGAGGCCTGGGGTTGCTGAAAGAAATGCAGTGCGGTGAGATATATGAGGGAGTCAGAACAGGATTCCCAGGATGATCTGGAGGACATGACGCTGTGGGGTTCTCATGCGGGCAGGAAGACTCAGGCACCAGTGAAGAGCAGCTCAATGGGGGTAAGAAGCCAAGAGGCTGAGACTCTGGCAGTGACCTGTTGTGGGAGACAGCCCAGGCTTGGGAGGGAGGAGTGGAGTGTGGCATGGGCAACACAGTCTCCAACTAAGGAGTGAAAACTATCATCAGTGAATCAGAGTGGCCAAGGCATATGGCGATTCCACCCTCAGCCCCAGGACTGCAAATGTGTCATCTTACATGGCAAAAAGGACTTTGTGTATGTGCTTAAAGTTACTAATCAGTTGATTTTAAGAAACATCCAGGTGTGCCTGAGTAATCACACAAGCCTTTAAAAGCATAAGGGGGAGTCCAAGAAACTCAAAGCACAAGGGTCTGACTTTGATGGAGGAGAAGACCACAAGACAAGGAGTGCGGGCAGCCTTGGGTTCTGAGGTCGTCTCCCCAGCTGACAGCCAGTAAGGAAATGGGAACCTCATAATCATATCAGCAAGGAACTGGGATTTTGTCAATGGCCTGAATAACGCTGCAGACAGGAGCCTCTAAATAAGAGCCCAGACTCTCTGAACTCCAATTTTGTCTTTACAGGATGCTAAGCACGGTGCCCAGTTGAGTCCAACAGAATTCTGATACTTCTGACCTGTAGAATTATGAGATAATAGAGGGATGTTGTTTTAAGCTGCCAAATGGTGGTATTATTTTCAGCAGCAATGGAAAACAAATTCGTACCCAGTTGTCACCACCATTATGTCTTTTTATAAAGTAATGGAAGGATAATAGACTCCAGTGTGTGAACTGAACTGGAAAGGACTGTGGCTCTTGGGAACATGAAACAGGGAATAATAATATTTGAGAGAGGTGGAAGGAATTTAACATGTATGAAGAAAGAGAGGCTTCAGGTAAGGTGAAATACAGAAGAAACGTTCTTAGAAAGGAGTATGGATGCAGAAAATGAAGAGAAATGTGCTGCTTGGAGAGGTTCCACAGCTGAGCAGGCAGTGGTATGGATTCAGGCTGTGTGATGAGAGGATATATTTTCTCACATTGTGTGGGAAAGGCGGGGACAGGCAGCACATCTCTTGAACAGGAAACAATTTATGATCTCCACGTAAGGATAAGTACACAAAAACAAGTAGTTTCAGGGTAGACAGGAGGGGAAATTTTATATGTGAAGCAAACTTGGGGTAAGAAATTTCATTTGAAGAAGGCTAGCATTGAATTACAGGAAAAAAAAATGAAGTTAAGTGTTTCTGTATCCCCTGGCCGTATCCCATCTTACTCTTACCCTTTTTAAAAGTCAGAATCATAGGAACAGCTCCAGTCTCCAGTTCCCAGCGCGAGTGACACAGAAGACAGGTGATTTCTGCATTTTCAACTGAGGTACTCGGTTCATCTCACTAGGGAGTGCCGGACAATCGGTGCTGGTCAGCTGCTGCAGCCTGACCAGCGAGAGCTGAAGCAGGGCGAGGCATCACCTCACCTGGGAAGCGCAAGGCGGGAGGGAATCCCTTTTCCTAGCCAGGGGAACTGAGACACACAACACCTGGAAAATCAGGTAACTCCCACCCCAATACTGTGCTTTAAGCAAACGGGCACACCAGGAGATTATATCCCACAGCTGGCCAGGAGGGTCCCATGCCCACGGAGCCTCCCTCATTGCTAGCACAGCAGTCTGCAATCTAACGGCAAGGCAGCAGCGAGGCTGGGGGAGGGGCGCCTGCCACTGCTGAGGCTTAAGTAGGTAAACAAAGCCCTGCGAAGATCGAACTGGGTGGAGCTCACAGCAGCTCAAGGAGGCCTGCCAGTCTCTGTAGACTCCACCTCTGGGGACAGGGCACAGCTAAACAACAACAGCAACAACAACAACAAAAAAGCAGCAGAAACCTCTGCAGACGCAAACGACTCTGTCTGACAGCTTTGAAGAGA
>NW_012101587.1:6939064-6993143 GCF_000951045.1 Mandrillus leucophaeus | reverse complement strand
AAACACATTCAAAAGCTAGCAGAAGGCAAGAAATAACTAAGATCAGAGCAGAACTGAAGGAGATAGAGACACAAAAAAGCCTCCAAAAAATCAATGAATCCAGGAGTTGGTTTTTTGAAAAGATCAACAAAATTGATAGACCACCTGGGTTTTGCAAAGTTCTAACCTATTTGGACAAATGAAACAAACAAAAACACGTGGAAAATAATGTTTATAAAGCAGTGTATTGGTAAGTTCTAACTTGTGCTGTAACTGCATCAGTGATTGACAATTTAGGGAAAAAGTATGTGAATAATGAGAGGTGGAGGTGCCAGGAGAAATTCATATGGATTGGGAACATATAGCATAGAAATAAAACCCATGGACTTTGGATCATACAGTCTGGGTTATAATCCAGGCCATAGTATTTACAAGATATGTCACCTTGGACAAGTCAATTAAACTTTCCAAATCTCAGGGTTTTTTTTTTTTTTTTTAATCTAAACAATGAAAAACTAAAATTATGAACTCATAGGGCTTTGATAGAATTTAATGATACAAAAATTGCAATTTACAATTAAAAAACAGTATGTACCACTTTTCAAAATATTTTACACTTATTAATACATTGTATCCTCTCAACAATTTTATGAGATAGATGCTATCATTTCTCTCATTTTGTAACTGAGAAAACTGAGACACAGAAAAGGTAAATAACTAGCTATGGTCACAATTATTAATGGAGGAGCTGGGATGCTGAACCCAGAATCATGTACATGAGCATTAAATTATATTGCTCAATAAATGCACTACTTATGGCTGTGATGGATAGAAAGGGAAAGATCTATTCTAGACCTTAAAGCATTATTAAGATATAAAGAGTCAAAAGAGAAATATCACATACAAAATAATGCTTTAAAATATCTATCTGCCCATTGAGTTTGTGAGATCAGATATGCATTTTAGATGCATGTAATTGTAACCGTACCTGAAAATAATTTTTTTCAAAGGTTACTCATTTCTCTTACAGATTTTGGCTCACACTCAGATAAATGATACCTGTGGGAAATTAAGGTATAGATGATACACATCACAATTCATTCAACCACAAATAAATCAACCACATTGGTAATCCTTTACAAAATTTAAGAAAATTTAATTGCATTATTTCCTCAATTTGAATTTGTAGGTGTATGGCAAATATCTTACCAAAGAAAATTGTTAGTGAAACCTCAAATTTAGCAGCTATTACTCTTAACAAAATCATATTTTATTGAATCCTTGAGAGCCTTAAGTGAACTGCAATGTCATGAGTAATAAATTAAAAAGAACATACCCATTCATGAGTTGAGTTTTCACTCAGAGACCTGGGATGATCATTGATATTTTCTTCCCAGAAAAATATACAAAGAAACTGACTAGGAGTTTTAATAGTCTCTGTATTTGTTATTCATGTTTTTCTGGACAAAGTACCTTTTACTACATTTTATAAGTAAGATAAAAAGAAAATATCATTCTACTGCCTTGGAATTTTAAGTAGTTTATTACCTATCAGTTATTTTTATTTGAGGAGAAGAGAAATGATCATCAATCATAGAAATGTATTTACTTAAGCAAGAAACATAAAGTTGTCTCAGTCTTCTCATTTACTCTGGGAAATAAGTAATAATGTACCTAATTGAGAAAACATATTTATATATAACTTTCTACATGACAGATTATTTACAGATATGTCACTGCTACTAAAGAATCAACTTGTTTCTTACATAAATCTTAAACACTAGACTGCTCATAAATGCAGATATTACACTAAAGAATTCAGATTCCAATCTCAATAATAGTAAATACCACTTTCTGTATAATGTAAAGAATTTGGAAATGTTTTAAGACAAACTGGATATTTCTAAAGAAATATTTTAGAAATATTATAATCGAATTGCAATCTCAAGACTGAATATTAATAGCAAACAGAAGCAACTTAAAAACATACATACATATTATACATGTAAAGAAAAAGTACATAGTTGTCCACAGTCAAAAGAAGTCAGTAATAATACACAATACTCCAGTTAGTTTTGGACAAAAATTTTTTTCACCTTCCATCCCACTCATTACTCTTTGTGAGTAGGTTCTGAATGATAATGGCAAAATGAGTCATGCTAGTTGACATCATTATGAATGGCAGCCTAAAAAAAAAATGCATGAAGGACATGCTCATTACAGGTCCTACATCACAGATTCTATTGCAACTTTGAAGCTAAAATCTAAATCTGTTTCTTGATGTGTTAATGGAACTAATAACCCATTTCTGCCTTGAGTTCCTTTTCATTTCCCTAACTCTAAAAGCAAGGGAGGCTTAAGGTTTGCAAAGTAAACACCCAAGTAGCAACGTCAATTGCTGTTTCTTGAACATACAAACTGAACAATAGAAACTATTATTAAACCTCAATTTTGAGCATTGCTTGTATAGATGAAATATATTTCAAAACCAAAATAAATATTAAACATAATTAATGAGAGCCTCTTCCCAATATACATCTGAATGAGAGTGAAAACTGATTGTTCAGACTTTTTACCTTGCAAACACTTTACAATAAGAAGATGTATTCGGTTGCTTCCAAGTTGTAACTCTGAACTATTAGGATTAAACATTTATAGATATTTCTTGGGCTATGCCTTTTGTAATTACTGTAAAAATGTGCTTTATCTAGTACAATACAAGTTTTTCTAAAACACTTTGTTAAGTAGTCTATAATACACAAGTTATGAAAATCAGAAAAGTTAGGATTTTATGCAACATTTTTATTATAAAAATTAATGTCCATTTCATGTACCTAATTCACAACTCAGTGTCTTTGGAGTTTACTATGAGTCAAGTAACACCAATTACTCTTCTACAGTGTGGCTTTATTTGTCAACTTTTTATTTACATTACACATAAAACCAAGTAAAACCTATGACATTTTAAAGGGTTTTTTTTTTTTTTTTACAAAAAGGGCAAATCCTAGAGAAAATTAATCAGTAATTGTAAAACCTAAGTTTGACATTATTCTGTGCTTAGGTAAAGCCATATACAAATGTAACAATCTAAAAATGTGTAAATAGATCCTCACATATTATGAAGAAAGATATTTACCTCAGTATATCAATCTGAAAGTTCTCAGGATGAAAAAGCCACTACAAATATTAAAAGATTAGGAGGCAGTATATACAAACTACTGTTTGCACAAGTGTTTGAAGAGCAAAGAGGAATATTCAATAACCACTGCAGCTCAAAGCCTTGGTGCCAGAGCTAAGGCCAGAGAGTGCAGACAAGTATGAGAGGCAGGATGCGCAGGGCTGCAAAGTGAGGGCCCGTGGAGGGCTCCTGAATCTGCCTGGACAGTGGCCTGGGAGCTCCTGTGGAGGTCTGTGCAGCGTCTGGGTGTGTGGCAGCCCCTAATGTGTAAAAACAAACTGTTCTCTAGGAACTCCGTATCTGAGCCTCACTGCGTATGACAGTTACCAGCTTCTGAGAATAAATGCTTCCACTGCCTTCCCACCATCTCAGTCTTGTGTCGGTTTCTCTAATTCACAGAATTTTAACCAGGAGCTTCAGAGAAAATAGAAGTTAGAAAATAATTCCCATCCTTGAAAGGGACTGGGGTGGGGAGGCCTAGGAAAGTTATTAAACAGGCCCAGCATCCTTGTAGGGATAGAATTGTGTCTCCCTCTAAATTCCTACGTTGAAACTCTATCCCCTCACTATGGCTGTGTTTGCAGACAGGGCTTTTAGGAGATGATTAAAGAGAATGAAATAAGAGTTGGGCCCTGATCTGATAGGATTCATCTCTCTCCCCACACGTAGAGATACCCAAGAAAGACCATGTAAACACACAGCCATCTGCAAGCCTTCAACAGAAAACAACCAAACTACCACCCTGATCTCAGACTTTCAGCCTCCAAAACTATGAGAAAATAAATTTACACTGTTTACACATCTAGTCAGTGGTATTTTCTTACAGCAGCCTGAGCTGACTGATACACACACATGCAGGCACTACCTTTACTGTAAATGGTTAACAGTCTAAAGTTTGGCATTGTGTTTCTGATTTCTTTTCTGTGATAGGCAACATGACTAAATATCTAGAACAAAATATAAGTAAATCAGGTAGAATAATGATATTTAGATTTTTTTTACCTAATGAAACTGTCTAGACAGAAAACCTTTCAGAGTTTAGAATTCCCTAAAAACAGTACGTTTATAAAAGAAGAAAGCCCAGAGGCTTAGTCATTGCTTCTACCAGATACATTACTTATAATATCAGCAGATTTTAAGTAGTGGTTATAAGAAAATGAGTTACAAACATATAAATGTGTGCCCTAAATATATGTCAACTTTTAAGAAAGTTATTCCCAAAATTGAGTAGTTGACTTTTTCTGTGCTTTTCTTTAATGTAATTGGAAACTGCCGCTTTGAATCTGGTCTGGCCTTGTAACTTGCTTTGTTCAATGCAATATGGTGGTGGAAGTGATGATGGGGAGCTTCTTAGCTCTAGTCTTAGGAGGACTAGAAAATTTCATTGTATTTATTTATTTATTTACTTCTGTTTTTTATTTTGTTGAAATGGAGCCTCACTCTGTCGCCCAGGCTGGAGTGCAGTGGCATGATCTCGGCTCACTGCAACCTCTGCCTCCCAGGTTCAAGTGATTCTCCTGCCTCAGCCTCCCAAGTAACTGGGATTACAGGTGCCCGCCGCCACCACATCTCGCTAATTCTTGTATTTTTAGTAGAGAATGGGTTTCACCATGTTGACCAGGCTGGTCTGGAACTCTCTGCTTTAGGCGATCTGCCCACCTCGGCTATTTACTTATTTATTGGCTTTTAATTTTTGTGGGTACGTAGTAGGTGTATATCTTTATGGGCTGTGAGGGATATTTTGATATAGACATACAATGTGTAATAATCACATCATGGAAAATAGGGTATTCATTATCTTTGTGATGAGGGAAGCCTTTTTCCTTTGTTTTACAAACAATCCAGTTACATTCTTTTAGCTATTTTAAAATATACAATTAAGTTATTTTTTACTATAGTCACCTTGTTGTGTAAGCAAACACTAAGTCTCATTCATTCTTTCTAACTATTTTCTTTTATCCATTAACCACCTTCATTCCCCCACCACTGTCCCTCTCTAATTAACCTACCCAGTCTCTGGTAAGCATCATCCTACTGTCTATCTCTATGAGGCCATTTTAATTTTTAGCTTCCACTAATACGTGAGAGCATGCAAAGTTCGTCTTTCTGTGCTGAGTTTATTTCATTTAACATAATGTCCTCCAGTTTCATCCATGTTGTTGCAAGTGACATGATCTTTTTTTATGGCTGAATAGTGGTTCATTGTGTATATGCACCACATTTTCTTTATCCATTCATCTGCTGATGGATACAGAGGTTGCTTCCAAATCTTGCTATTGGGAATAGTGCTGCAATAAATACGGGGGTGCAGCTATCTCTTCAATGTACTGATTTCCCGTTTTGGGGGGTATATACCCAGCAGTAGGTTTGCTGGATCATCTGGCAGCTCTATTTTTAGTTGTTTGAGAAACATCCAAACGGTTCTCCACAGGGGTTGTATTAATTTACATTCCCAACAGCAGTGTACAAGGGTTCCCTTTGCTTCACATCGTCACCAGCATTTGTCATTGACTGACTTTAGATAAAAGCCATTTGAACTGGGATGAGATGATATCACATTGTAGTTTAGACTTGCAGTTCTCTGATGACTGATGACGTTGAGCACCTTTCCATATGCCTGTTTGTCACTTGTATGTCTTCTTCTGAGAAATGTCTATTCAGGCATTTTGCCTATTTTTTAACTGTATTATTAGATTTCTTTCCCTGTAGAGTTGTTCGAGTTCCTTATATATTCTGATTATCAATCCTTTGTCAGATGGGTTGTTTGCCAATTTTATCTCCCATTCTATGAGTTATCTCTTTGTTCATTGTTTTCTTTGCTGTGCAGACTTTTTAAATTGATATGATTTTATTTGTCAATTTTTGCTTTGGTTGCCTGTGCTTGTGGGGTATTACTCAAGAAATCTTTGCCTGCGTTAGACACTTTTATATCCTCCTTCGTAGAAGTCAACCACCATGTGTAAGTCAGTCCAGTCTAGACAACTGAATGCTTGAAGGACTGGAGAGGACACTGTGAACAATGAGAGGCCTACCTGTGGCTCTGGCCCTATCTGAGGTTCCGGTTCAATGACACTGACTGGGTGGCTCCAGCAGCAACAGACAGACTTTGGAAAAGCAGCACAACTGAACCCTACCTGAATCCTGACTGATAAAATCATTTAAAAGGTGAAAAAAATGCTGTTGGAATACACTAAGTTCTGGGGCAACCTACTATATAGCAATAGAGAAGGGACACGAAATTTTGTATCTGGAATGGGAGTGCTGCTGAAAATTTTGAAAGATATCATTGATCTTGGACCAGGTTGAGAGTTCCAGGTGAAACACTGAAAGTGTCAGTCAGCTTCTTTTTAATTAATTAATTAATTATACTTTAAGTTCTGGGGTACGTGTGCAGAACGTGCATGTTTGTTATATAGGTATACACGTGCCATGGTGGTTTGCTGCACCCATCAACCTGTCACCTACATCAGGTATTTCTCCTAATGTTATCCCTCCCCTAGTCCCCCAACCCCCAACAGGCCCCATGTGTGATGTTCCTCTTCCTATGTCCATGTGTTCTCATTGTTCATCTCCCACTTATGAGTGAGAACATGTGGTGTTTGTTTTTCTATCCTTGTGATAGTTTGCTGAGAATGATGGTTTCCAGCTTCATCCACGGTCCTGCAAAGGACATTAACTCATCCTTTTTTATGGCTGCATAGTAATCCATGGTGTATAAGTGCCACATTTTCTTCATCCAGTCTATTATTGATGGAGATTTAGGTTGGTTCCAAGTCTTTGCTATTGTGAATAGTGCCGCAATAGACATATGTTTGTTTGTGTCTTTATAGTAACGTGATTTATCTGTAAATAGCTTAGGATGAAGTGTGGAAAGAGAGAAAAACTAAAGAAAAAGTTTTTCAGTTCTCAAGCAGAATTTAGAAGAAATAGTTCTGAACCGGACTTATTCTATTGAAAAATAAAATTGTTTTTCACTTTGAACCTCTCTGGATAGCAAAAACTTCTCAAAGTTAAAAACTAAAAATAAAAATAAATTTTAAAAATGATAGTTTCAAAGTAAAGATGAAATCTAGGGTCCAGGGGACTCCACGTAAAATATAGCTTCAGTGTAAACATTAAATAGGTTTGTGTCTATACAGTATTTTTTGAAATTTCAGAAAGATTTAAAGTGTTACATTGTAGATGTTATCAACAAACTAAAAAGCCCTCTAAAAATCTTAAAGGTTTTTTCCTTTAGCATTCTGACTGGCAGCCCAAATATAAAGAGAAATTCAGCACATACAGTTTTATGGGAGGGGCTTCTAATATAGGAAATGCATTATTATTTTATGCATGAGAAGCCCACAGAGTTTTTAAAGGAGGTGTATCTGCTTGTATTTAAAGGAACAATGGTCGTTTAATAATAATAATAATAATAATAAAGCAGCTGTAATCCTAGCACTTTGTGGGGCTGAGGTGGGTAGATCATGAGGTCAGGAGATTGAGGCCAACATGGTGAAACCCCACCTCTACTGAAATACAAAAAATTAGCCGGGTGTGGTGGCACACACCTGTAATCCCAGCTACTCGGGAGGCTGAGGCAGGAGAATCGCTTGAACCTGGGGGCAGAGGTGGCAGTGAGCACTCCAGCCTGCCAACAGAGCAAGACTCCATCTCAAAAAATAAAAATAAAATAAAATAAAAACATTCAACTTTCTATAGCCAAAACCAAGCTGAGAAAGCAATTCAGTTGCATACATAGGACATTCACTTATGGAAAAGAATGGATCAAGTAGAGCCAAAGTCCAGAAGACAGAGCCAAGAGTTGCAGAGACGTACCCCAAAGAAGAACTATGCCCCAGTTGAAGGATGTTCCCTGCTGTTGGAATAGGAGGCCCTGAAAATCTATGTCCAGTTGGATTTGAGGATTGCATTAGACCAATGGCTTCCCTGAATTTTTATGTTCCTTGCTTTTTGATTGGGCAGATCTATTGCAGTCATTCTATTCCTGTTAGGTGCATGGGTCAGGAGGTGAGGCAGAAAAAAATATATTTTGAGTTTACAGGTGACCTCACTGAGAGGAGCTATACTTGAAAAGCTTCCATATCTAAACCTTAATTTAAAAATTGGTAAACTAACAGAATGTTCAGAGAGCGTGCGAATGTGTTTTTCTTGTGAGGGATGTTGATGTTTACGACAGGCATAATATTATCTTATAGCCATATGCTTATTGTCTTCCTCACTTCAAGAAGTGGAGTCTATTTTCCCTTTCCTTGAATCTAGTTTTATGTTGTGACTTGCTTTGATCAATACAATATGGCAAAAGTTATGTTCTGGAATTTCAAAGCCCAGGACATAAAATCAGGCAGCTCTGCTTCCTCCATCTTAAACCCCAGTCATCATGCAGTAAGACAATCAGACGAGAGAACTGGCTGAGAAGGCAAGTGAAGATAAACATTTGAGGACTGAGAGTCTATCTTATTTCTTACAGCTCCAGAGAAGTTCACTGCTCAAATTCCTGGTTAAGAGAATTACAAGAAATTATAGCTTTAATATTTTTAAGCCAAAAAGTCTTGAAACGACTTGTTACAAAGCTATAGATAACTGAAATGCTGTCTTGCCTATTGCTTGAAATATTTGACAACATTATCATTTTGGGTGTTTTACTTAAAAATATTTTGTTAAATTTTCTAAACATGTTTTGCATATATTTAAGATATTTTTATCTATTGATACATTAAAGTAAAAGACTTTCAGATATTAGAAATAATCAGCCTAGTCCTCAGATAGATTCTATATCTTCAATGCTACTATACTATTAACTTCTAATTTCTATATGGCATTTTATGCATATATGTTTAGAAACTAGCATTTATGTATATATGCAACTGCATGTATGCATATATGTTTATAAGTGAGATTATTCTGTTAAAGGTTTTGTCAAGTTTTGATATCATGATTAGTTTTAGAAATTGTGTAATTTCTCTCCTTTCCTAATCCCTAAATAATTGCATATTACATACATTTATTTGATTTTTGAAAATTTCAGAAGCTTTATTACTGTACTATTTTAACCCTATATTTTAGACATATTTAATATTTTCTGTCAATTGATAGACTTATTAGACTTCTATTTGTAGAATTGATTTTGATGACATATTTCTTTTAGCTTTTAGATAATCATTATAGATTATATTAATATTCATATGTCTCTCATTAGATGGTAAATATATATTAACTAAAAATATATTCTGGTAATAGGCATCATAAAAACTTGGGGTATCACACTTAATTCAAGTTAAACTAAGTGATAGAAAATATACAGTTTATTAGAGATCAGATTTTTGTGATTTTGTGAAAGAAGAAATTTTAAGTTCAGGACAAGCAGGTTTGGCACAGAGTAGTTTTTCTATCCACCAGGAATTTGAAATTAGTGGAAAATTCTGTAGTCAGGGTGGAAATCCAGCTCCTGTCCTTAAGGTAATTGGTGTCTTGGAAATCATTCCCAGGAGTGCTGAGATCAAAGCCTGGGCTCTGCCGAATCCTCATTCCAGGGATGCCTTTTCCAGAACAGTTGTCCTTTTCTCTGAAGCTTACATTTCTGAACATTGTAATAGGCAATAATTTGAGGTCATTAACTTATTAATGCATATTGATGAATTTTTCATGTCATTGTTTAGGATAGGCTTATTTCTATAAGAGTATTTCAGCTTTTATGGAATGCATTCAAAGTTCGTACTGTCACAGTTAAACAACAGGAGATCAAAGTTACAATAAGCAGCGATTATCTCTTCTAATGATCAGTACCAGCAATCCTAAATTCACTAACAGAATGTTGATAGCATATAAGGCATTTAACTTGTTATGACAAAATAGCAGTAGTCTCATTTTCGTATAAATATAGATATTAGCAGAATACAATTTTGAAATAAATAAAAGACATAGGCCCTGCTAATGCCTGTGTGTATACATCTGCACTCTGCATCTTCTCTCAGGAAATTCAGACTCCCGAATTCACACCAATAGAGAAGAGATGCCTGTGGACTCTAGTATCAGAACATCGGCTACAAGAAAGCACAAAGCAAAATGAGCAACTGAATAATAGTCAACTGAGGTGTCTTCTAGTGCCTCATGTACTCACAATCACTACTGCAGGTGAAAACACACCTCACTCATCCATGAGTCCACTATATTGTAGTCACTTAATTAACTTATTTATAGACTATGGAGCCATGAAAAGACATTGAAGAATCTTACAGGTATATTGGTACATTAAATAAGACAGTCTGAAAAGGCTATCTCCTGTATGATTCCAATTAAATGGCATCCTGGAAAAGGCAAAATTATAGACAGAGTAGAGAAAAAAAATCAACAGTTTTAGAAGCAATGGGAAAGGTAAATAGGTAAAGCACAAGAGATTTTTAGGGTATTAAAATACATTCTGCATAAAATTGTGATGGTGGATACATGATGTTATATATTTGTAAAAACATAGAGATCTTAATGACGAAGAGCATCCGGCCATGGTGGCTCACGCCTGTAATCCTAGTACTTTGGGAGGCCAAAGCAGGAGGATCACAAGGTCAAGAGATCGAGACCAGCCTGGCCAACATGGTGAACCCCCATCTCTACTAAAAATACAAAAATTAGCTGGGCATGGTGGCGGGCGCCTGTAGTCTCAGCTACTTGGGAGGTTGAGGCAGGAGAATCCCTTGAACCTGGGAGGAGGAGGTTGCAGTGAGCCGAGACCATGCCACTGCACTCCAGCCTGGGCAACTGAGCAAGACTCCGTCTCAAACAACAACAACAACAAATAAATAAATAAAATAAAATAAAAGCATGACGAAAAGCACGCAAACTAGAGAAATCATTACGTTAGGGGTCCTATGAGGCTGTAACAAGAGATTCTAACCTTATTTCACGTGTATGAAACAGACTCACTGAAGCAGGGGAGGGAAAAGGTATGCATCTAACTTTGAAAGTCGGCGGGATCTTTAAAGACTAAAGCAAAATGACTTGCGTATAAGCACTGTCCTCCATATCTTACGACTGTTTCCTAGGGTTACACAGATGAACAATTCTGACCTTGCTATAACAGTTCTCACACGTGTATTAGTATCGCACATTGAAGTAAATAGATGGCAGCTCATGGGAGCCAGATTTGTCACTGTTGGGATAGGAGTTTACAGATAAGCAAAGCGAGCAGGTTAGAATGATCCATGTGGTAATGCATTAGAGTTGGAGATACCACTATAAATTCGTATTTCACTCAGATGTCCTTCATACAGACACAGATAGTTGCGTATGGAAATATTTATAGAAATACATGGGTTAGTGTGTACACATAGGTTTCCTTTCTATGTCAGACGGTATGACACCAAAGAAACAATACTCTAGTAGCAAGAAACACACCCAATTTCCACATCTTGGTTTCTAATATCATTCTCTAATAAAAGGAACCGTGGTTCCTTGATGAAATGGCTGATTCTAGCATTGAAAAGGAAATACACAAGATGAGCATCTGGTATCTTGTAGTCAGAAAGTAAGGAAGTGCTAAACACACACACAAACACACATTGGTAGGGGTGTGTCAAGGAGACACAGGAGTCAACTGAAAGAGCTCCCAAAATCCAACCAGGGGTGACTTGAGCAACAAAATAAAGTAACATTGGATGATAACCCAAGGTGTAAAATAAAATTCATCAGTATTTATCGATATAAATAAATGACTGAATAAATTAACAAACGGTGAAGAATGCCTGGGCCAAGAATTCAAAACACTTTTATATAGAAACTCCACCCTGAATGAAGAAGAGCCTCATCCTCTATGCCTTAAGTGTGGGTGGCACATGGTGACTTCCTTCCAAAGATTACAGTGTAGAAAGAGCAGGGAAAGGAAATGTAGAACAGAGAAGCCTAGCAAACCTCAGTCAATTGAAGAGGTCAGTCTTCACAGGTTGTTAGCCATCTTAACAGAATGTAACCTTGATACGTTGTGATAATGAAAATAGCATTTTACCTCTGTGGTGTTCTTTCCAATGAACAGGACCAGCAATCTACTCACGAGATAAACATCAGATCAATTCCAGTAGAGAATCCCTGCTATAACCGGGCCAATATTCCTCAAAACTGCCAAGGTCATCAAAAACAAAGGAAGTCTGAGAAACTGTCACAGTCAAGAAGAAACTGCGGAGACATGATAATTAAGTGTAAAGTTGTATTTGGGATGGGATCCTGGAATAGAAATATGACATCATATAAAAACTAAAGAAATCTGAGAAACTACAGGCTTTAGTTAATAATTCTGTGTCAATATTGGTTCATTAATTTTAAGAAAGGTACCCTACTAGTGTAAGATGTCAACAATAAGGAAAACTGTGTGTGGGGGGAGTAGGGGTACAAGGGGATTCTCTGTATTATGGTCTCAATTTTTCCATTAGTCAAAAACTGTTGTAAAACATAAAATGTGTTATACAAATGCAAATATGAGTTAAAGAAAATCTCTGTTCTCAAGGAGCTTACTGTCTAGAGAGAAGACAAATACCCAAGAAATTACAGTCCAGCGTGGTAAGTTTTGTGATAAAGGGAAGCAAGGGACACAAGCATCTGGTGATGGCATACCTAACAAAGGCTGTCAGTTCTAGGGAATCCTGTAGGAGAGAATAATTATGAACAGAATATTACAGGAATCAAGGAGTGAAGAGGGAATGAGAAAATGCAAGAAGCAATAAAGTCCAGCCCTGAGTAGTTAACTCCTTTTATCACCAGGATCGAGAGCAAATTCCCTAGACTTTTACAGTTATTCTAAATTTCATTGCAAGTGTTCTTTTCTGCATTATCTCCCACTCCCCGACTCTGTATCATTAATAAGTCTTTCTTTCTATCTAGCTTCGATGTAGCAATTGCTTAAACACATGCTCTCCTCTCTGGCCTCCTCTGAACATATAGTTACTTTGGGGATGCTGAGCACATTTTTGCCTCTTTAAAAGGCTATACAGGCTTTAATACTGGCCCTGTTTTACTTCTCCTTGAAAAATCCCAGACTCTTCCATTTCATAAGTTCCCTTCCTACTTCAAACTCAAACTCAGTTTGTCGTAACCTTCATTTTTAACATGAAGTATATCAAATCTTTTTAGGATCCTCTGAATCCAATTTTAATAATTCTATTATTTTTTCTTAAAATATTTCCTGGTAACTTTGGAATTATGTACATTCTTATGTACTTAAACATTTTCAACAGTTATATTTCTCAATCCTCCAAATAATGAACTTATTTTGAAATCATTGTTTAAGAATCATAGAATCCTTGAGTATCATTTTTCCCTCCACCATTATTTAAAGAGGGAAAGAATAAGAACTCATATTTATTGATTTCAGTGTATCAAGAACTGTGCAAGGCATGTGAAATACGTTAACTTTTCAACCCCTCCAAACTCCTACTAGGTAAGTATCATTATTTTCATTTTCTGTGAAATAAAACTATCAAAGATCCCTATCTATGTAAAATCTACCCAAGGAAATATGTCAGAATCCTGAGTGTGGAATCCAACAGACAACAAACCCAGGCAGTTTCTATTCTCGCATATATCCTTCTTTGTGCAGGCAAAGGGACTGAGACTCATAAAGCTGCAATTCCTTTTTAACATTGAAAAGTTATTGAGTGCAAAGGCCATACTGATTGTCATTTTTCTATGGCAGCCACAGGCCTTGGCACATATATGACCTTAAGCAAATTTTCAACATCCTAATTCCTCAGTTTCCTCCATTTTAAAACGGGGCTAAAAAGAGCACACATCTAATGAGATTGTTGTGAGGAATGAATGAGATGATGTGGGTGAAGTGCTTAGAGCATCATCCGACAAGGAAAGCCCTGTTGCTACCGTTGGTAACGTCATCATACTTTGTTGTCATGATTTCTTTTTTCTCTTCTCAGATCTCTATGGCATAGAAAACACTCCAAACTTACGTATTTGTTTTATGGTTTCTGGTTTTACTTCTATGACAGCCTCCGCATTTTCCAGAATATAAAAAATGAAATGGTATTTGACTTCAGTTCAAGAGCTTGACAGTTAGTCACACTTAAGTGCTTAAGGAAAAGTTAAGGGTGTAGTTAAGGCTGTCAGGAAAATATGGGGGTTGCCACACGACTCTGGGCAGGTAGTGATGGGGGCAGCGCAGGTGCAGGAAAACTTTCTCTCCCCCTCTTCAAACACCCTGGTGAATTCAGAAAGGCAACGTTGACATTGAGAGCACACAGAGAAGAGACACTAATTGAAATACAGCCATAAAATGTGTGATATATGTTAGTAATTAGAGGAACTGCTCAGTTCTCTTCTCAGGTTTAATAGCGTCTCAAAGATTGTGAATAAGTTGGGGTACTTTTTAATATTCCTCTGAAATATGTATCCATGTTCAACTTTGTATTACATAATTAAAAATGTCTTTGATCTGAAGGTCTTAGATTTATCCTAGCAAATTAAGTATTGAACAACTGATCTCTAGGTTTGCTTTATTCACAAAGCAAATAAGTGAAGGCAATCAGAGCCCAGTTTAGGATGCTGGTCAACACGGAGGGGTACAGAAGCTTCAATCACATCAAATAGCACGATCTGTCATCCAAGAAGAAGGAATGCAGGGTGATCGGCACCATGAGAGTTATCTTAAATCTGTTCAGTTTGTAAAAGGTAAACAGTTTTGAAGACGTCAAGGGTGGGAAGTGTATAACCACATACTCAAATACGACCATAGTTCAGAAAAGAAGTATTCACAAAGACATGTCCTTTGTTTCCCCCAGAAAAATACATAACAGGCTTCAAAATTGAATCATGTGTCACACTGGAGAATAGAAAAATAGTAAAATAAATGCATGCATCTGCAAAATTGTCAAAGATGTTCTCAATTTCATGAAATTAAATTATGTTGAATTTCATGTTCTCAATTTCATGATTGATTACCTTTCGTTTCTCATGATCAGCAGTGCTCAAGGTCAGTGGGTCTCACTTGTACTGGATAACCTGTAACTTGCTGGGAGGTTTGGGTCAACCTTCGATTCTTCAAATCTATTCAGGAATTTTATTCTTCTTGTTTCTTTTTTAACTTTTTAGATTCCGGGGGTACATGTGCAGATTTGTTACCTGTGTATACTGCATGAAGCTGCGGTTTGGGATATGAAGGAACCAGTCACTCGGATACCAAGAATAGTACCCAACGGTTTTTTGTTTTGTTTCGAGGCAGAGTTTTGCTCTGTTGCCCAGGCTGGAGAGCAATGGTGCAATCTCGGCTCACTGCAACCTCCACCTCCCAGGTTCAAGCAATTCTCCTGCCTCAGGCTTCCGGGTAGGTAGTATCACAGACATGCACCACCACACCCGGTTAATTCTTTTTTTTTTTTTTTTTTTGGCATTTTTAGTAGAGACAGGGTTTTGCCATGTTGATCAGGCTGAACTCGAACTCCTGACCTCAGGTGATCCACCCACCTTGGCCTCCCAAAGCGCTGGGATTACAGGCATGAGCCACCACATCCAGCCAACAGTTTTTCAACTTTTCCCCCTGTCCCTCCCTCCAGCCTCTAGGAGTCCCCAGTGTCTATTGTTGACAGGAGCTATGTTAAAACCTTTCAGTTTGTATATTTTTATAGGTGGATATCAAAATGTGTATGGCAAAGATAACTCTAAAATGCTTGGTTTCAATGCATCCACTTTAATTCTATGAGTTGTACTAAAGTTCTAATTCACATAACTGTTTAAGACAGTAAGCACAGCAATGAGCTATGTGAAGTGCATGAGACATGCCTGGCTCCATTGTCTTACAGAACTTGGCTGTGACTACTGAAAGAACATTGTGTATCATAATATTTTAGAAACAAAGACTGTTATACATATATTTGTTGTATTTTTATTTTTTAAGTGGGCCATGTATATGGCAGAGCAGGCAAATTTCTGTTTGACCTTTTGTTTTGTTTTGTTTTCCTAAGAGAGAGAGGGTCTTGGTCCATCACCCAGGCTGGAGTGCAGTGGCATAATCTCAGCTCACTGCAGCCTCACTCCTGGGCTCAAGCAATCCTCCCATCTCAGCCTCCACAGTAGCTGGGACTGGAGCTGTGAGCCGTCAGACCTGGATAATTTATTACTTCATGTAGAGACAGGCTCTTGCTGGGCATCCCAGGGTGGTTCTGAACCCCTGGCCTCAATCAGTCCTCCTGCCTTGGCTTCCCAAATATTTGACCTTATATGTGGTTTTATTAAAAGAAATAGGATGTTTCCAGTAATGGAAGAGAACCAAAGGAAGTAGTAACAATGTGTTGAAGTGCTGAATTTTACATTGAATTACATTTAAAAATGTTAACACTGAAAGAAAACATCATTGTTACATCACCAGCTTTTCATGTTCTTGACTTATCATAGTAAAATGGCACCTGTAATTAATTTATACTAAATGGCACCTGTATTTGAAATGCTAAATTTTGTACTGAATTACATTTAAAATGTTATTAACACTAAAAGAAAATATCACTATCACATCACCAGCCATTCATGTTATTCACTTATCATAGTAAAATGGCAGCTGTCATCTGTACTAATGTGAAACACTGGTGATATGTGCTGACCGTCAGGACGTATTGAATGAATGGGCCTGAAGAACAGGTTAGTGTGGTGAGAACTCAGGCAGGGCTCCTTTCACAAGGGCACTAGCTGCGGGCGTCTGTTCCTGCAGACCCCTGATTCCGATGGATGAATAAAGCCCACTGACACACAGATATTCTGCTTTGCCAGTCCAGCTGGGGGTCTGAGCCGCTTACAAAGCTCCAAGCTGAGTTCTGTAAACAGTTGCGACTCGGCCCTGATCCACTAGTCAGGCTTGCATTTATTCAGTAAGACTAATTAACAAAAGCTGTGAGTAAAGACCACTAGAGGGTGAAGATTAAAGGTCAGTTTCCCAGACCAAAAGCAAACACCAAACTTCTGCCGAACCCCTGCGTAGGAGGCAGTAAAGCCCCTAAGGTAGGACAAAGGTTAGTCTTAAGCCCATATAAGTAAACAATTTTTTGGCTATTACTGTAACTATCTTTAATATTTTTCCTACCGGCCAGATCGAATCCCAACAATGCATCAGTACAGTCACTCCTTCATACAAGATGGGCTAGACATTCTTCATCCAGGAAATGAAATAGATTAGATCCTTGTTAGGTCAACTTCCAGTCACAGTTCTTAATCATTCCTCCTGGGGCTAATCATTTTGTGCCTTTAGTGTAGAAGAGTCCTGCTACTTTGTAGCTCAACATTGTACTGATTTCCAAAGTCGTATTTACAGAAAAGAGAACGCATCTCTCTTCACAGTTCATCTTACTTAAGGATGGTCTCCTATGCATAGATTCCAGAAAATGTTTTAATTTTATTCCACAATTTTCCTGTAACTTCTTTTCTGGGGGAAGAGTGAGAATAGGAGTCTTGTTATTGAGGGGAAAACATGAAGAAAGAGCTTAATTGTTGCAACAGCGGTACTTTCATCAAGGTAGGGAAATGTTCTGTTCACTGAGGGACCTAACAGTTCACCCAAGTGACACCATGTTGTGTAGTCAGAAGAATCAGTGTTGCCCCAGGCACAGTGTTTGTTCTTCTCTAGGAGACACAAGTCCAAACTTGGAGAGCTGCCAGCTCATGATTTTTACTGGCTACAAAGATAAAGACGAAATAGTTATTCATTAAATAACATTTTTACAATTAGAGAAAAAAAAGGTACTAGAAGTAAATATAATATTATTTGGTTTCATCTCCTTGATCACCACAACCCATAGTGCTGAATGTAGGCATATTCCCTGATGTGACTATTAACATAAGACCCTCTAAATATTTGATGAGTTTCTATGTGCCTTACAGAAAATCTAATTTCCGGGTTATCACTGACAGTATGTTCTGCTTCTGAGACTGTTTCTGTTCCCTCAGAGGATACAGATTTTGAAGCATACACTTGCTATATCATAGCAACACTTGGATATTTCTGGTGAAGATAAGACAAGATATTAGGAACAATAAAATTATTTATGAATCAATCCAATGATTTAGGATATACTTATATCAATGAAACCAGTAAGAGGCAATGTTCAAAATAATGCAGATGTATCAAGAAAAAAAACTTTATTTATAGCTGCAATAATTGTTGTATTGGTTTTATAAGGTTTTATCGAGCCATTGTTGTATTGGAACATATATACTTTCTATAATCCTAGATATTTAATTTCTGATTTTTAAACTGATATAATTTTTGAAAATGTGAAAATACAGAATAATTTTAATTTTAATTAAAATCAGTGTAGTATAAAATATAAATAATTATTTTAAGCAAGTAATGAATTTCATTATCATTGTAATTTTTAAGTCTCTTACCTTAATAATATTGCAATCTCATATATCAATAAAACTACAACTGAAACAAACAGATGTGACTGAGGTATAAATTGCTCATCTATGTCCAGAATCCAAACTTACGATATACTTCACTGTTGAAGATATACTATACAAGAGGCTCAAAGAACAGTGCCTCAAACCTTTATTCTATTACTATGTCGAGAAGGAGGCATGCAGAATAAACTTAAATTATTATTCATGCTTCAGGATATTCAAAGAAAATTTTATTTGTCCTACAGGGACCTTTGAGCCTGAATAAAATGAGCAAAACCAGCAGTATTCTGAATGTTCAAAGCTTATTTCAGTCTGCACATCTACTATGATTTCTGTAAAGTTATGTCTTGAAGAGATTTATGCTTGTCTTGTTACATATTCACTTAATTGTAAGTTCCAGAATCCCTGTGCATGAAAAAAATGCTACAAGGAGGGTTGGTTTCAGTAGATTTTTCTGCTGAAAGATTACGATATCTAGCGTTAGATATTGAATTAAATTTAGCATTATTCTAGCTATTACACATAAAAGAAAGGATAGGCAACATTTTTTGTTGAAAGGAAAGCATAAAAGCATATATGTGCCTCCCCTTTCTCTCTTTCCCTCCCTCTCTCTTCTGCTGTCTTGTATTTGCTTCTCTCCCTCTCCAACCCCCTTCTATATAAATACTCATACAACATCTGCGATGTAAAAATCAGCTTTCAAGATTTCTTCTCTTTCTTACCAGAGGCTTTGTAGTTTGAATGGTATGAGAAAAGTAGCAATTTAAGTCTTGCTTTTGTTGAAAGGTGTTTAATGAAATAACAACATCTTTTTTAGTTGATATGCACTGATAGAATTTTACCGCAAACATGTATGAATTATTTCAAATATCATGTTTTGAAAAATCTACTTTACCCTGATGAGAACAGAGAAACTTGATCAACAGAACACTGAGGGCACTAAATCAGAAAGAGGCACAATTTTTGAATTCTTTTACTCTTTCAAAAAACACAAGCGAGCCAAATATTCTTTCATTGCTAAGGATATAATAAAAAGAGCTATTGTTGTTTTCTCTCAAAAGCTCACACTCTGGTAGAAGGTAAAATGTGCATAATAAGAAGTGCATGTGCTCTAGCTCACTTGGATACAGGTTGATACTGAACTTCTCATATGCATCAGCTACATTAAAGTATAAGAACGGTCAGCTGCAGGCATGACTTCCTCAAGAAGGGGGGACTTGAGCTAATTTTTTTTTTTTTTTTTTAGTCTGAGTCTCACTGTGTCACCCAGCATGGAGTGCAGCGGTGCGATTTTGGCTCACTGCAACCTCCACCTCTGGGTTCAAGCAATTCTCCTGCCTCAGCCTCTCAAGTATCTGGGATTACAAGTGCACACCCCCACACCCAGATAATTTTTGTATTTTTAGTAGAGACGGGGTTTCACCACGTTGGCCAGCCTGGTCTCGAACTCCAGACCTCAAGTGATCCACCTGCCTTGGCCTCACAAAGTGACCTAAGTATTAAAAGTTAATTTTGGTCAAAGAATGTGTATGGGGAAGATTACACTAAGAGAACAGATTGAGAGAGTATAACATTGAGGAACTTCAATTTTTTTTGGATGGATGAACTATAAGGAACACAAGAAAAAATGCGAAGCCAGAGAGGTGGATTGTGATGAACTCTCAGGTCAGATTAGGAAAAGTCTTATGTGAATGCTTCAATTTTGTGGGGAAGGAGATAGCAGGCTACTTACAGATTTTAAAGAGTGGATTACACGATTCACATGCATTTGGAAGTTTAATTTTGGAGATAGTTGAGAAGTTTACTGGAAGAAGGCTACGCTGAATGAGATGATATGCATTATAAAGCCATTCCCACTGTTAAGGTAAGAGAAATCAGCCTGAAATAAGGACAGTGGGGGAAAAGAAGAAAAGACATGGTCAGAAAATCGTGAGGAAGTAAAACAAATTGATGTGGTTAGTTTTAGAGAATATAGAATTTGAGATTCTGGCAGAGCTGTCCAGTTAATGGAAAGAAGACAGTTTGTGAATTCAACACTAAAAGCATATTTTGGGTGGTAGCTGAAACAGTGGTTGTAGGCGAGGTATCAATGCTGTTAAAGAGTATAGTGAAAGGAAAAGAAAACCATGCATAAATGTAGAATTTAATGCAAAACTCAAATAATAATGTTTACCAAATTTTAGGTCCACATCAAAGTTCTTCAAGGGACAAAGCACATTTCCACAAATCACAGTGGCTTATTCTATGATATGGTTTGGCTGTGTCCCCAGCCAAAGCTCATCTTGAATTCCCATGTGTCATGGGAGGGACCTGGTGGGAGGTAATTGAATCATGGGGGCAGGTATTTCCCATGCTGTTCTCGTGACAGTGAATAAATTTCATGAGATTTGATGGCTTTAAGTGAAAGTTCCCTTGCACAAACTCTCTCTCTTTGCTTGCCACCATCCACATAAGATGTGATTTGCTCCTCCTTGCCTTCCATCATGATTGTGAGGCCTCCCTAGCCATGTGGAACTGTAAGTCCATTCCGCCTTTTTCTTTTGTAAGTTGCCCAGCCTCGGGTATGTCTTTATCAGCAGCGTGAAAATGGATTAATACACTGTAGAAGTGAGTCTCCGCTGGGATCGCTGGCTCACTGGAGAAATGAGTCTGCAATGGGACTTCTGACTCACTGTGGACAGGACTGTCCACTGGGCTCTCTCTCTTGGGTTTTCTTGTCCACATTCACCAGGTGCTACTACTGCCTCTCATGATATCTCTGTGAAACTCCAATCTAGTCAATGATCTTTTCTAAGGCTGTATTTCCTAGGTTATAATCATCTGGTGTAGCAGTCATTGAAATAGTGTGAATATCATCCTGAAATACAGGAAGAGTTTTCTAAGGAATTCACTTGAGTTGGTAAATTTTAATTATTTGATTTTTTAACAAGTTAAGGGAAGCATAATTGTTAGATCATAAATTATTTAAAATAATATTTTGATGATAAGTAAGAAGTACATAATGACTTTGCTATAATGAGATTACTTTATGCCTCATTTTCTTATTTATAAAGTTTTTGGTAATTTACATATAAAAGAAAATAAAGCTGAACACTTGAATTCTAGTAGTAATTCATATTCCTATATTGATACTTAAACTAACTGAAAATTTAAAACCCCATTGATTTCATTGTGTGATATATTTCTAATAAACAACATTTGCACACTGTTGGAGAAAATGTAACTTAGTACAGCCATTGTGGAAATCTATATGAAGGCTCCTCAAGAAAACAAAATAGAACTACCACATTATCTAGCCATCCTACTGCTGAGATACACTAAAAATATTTGAAATCAGTTTGTTGAAGAGATTTCTGCACTGCCAGGTTCATTGCAGCATTTTTCACAATAGTCAAGTTATGAAATAAACATAAATGAATACTATTCCGTCATAAAAAAGAACACAATCCTGTCATTTGAGACAGGATAGATGAACCTGCAGGGCTTTATGCTGAGTGACATATGCCAGACACAGAAAGACAATTAACTGAAAGTTCTTACATACATATGGAATCTGAAACAACCAAACTCATAGAAGCAAAGAGTAGAAGGGGGTTCACAGAGGTTAGGGGATGAGGGGAAGAGGGAGGTGATGGCCAAAGGATACAAAATCTCAGACAGAAGGAATATTTTAAATTTTGAGCTCTATTGTACAGCATGGTGAATATAGGTAATAATAGAATATTGCACTTTTTTTTTTTTTTTTTTTTTTTTGAGACGGAGTCTCGCTCTGTCGCCCAGGCTGGAGTGCAGTGGCCGGATCTCGGCTCACTGCAAGCTCGACCTCCCGGGTTCACGCCATTCTCCTGCCTCAGTCTCCCAAGTAGCTGGGACTACAGGCGCCCGCCACCTCGCCCAGCTAGTTTTTTGTATTTTTTAGTAGAGACGGGGTTTCACCGTGTTAGCCAGGATGGTCTCGATCTCCTGACCTCGTGATCTGCCCGTCTCAGCCTCCCAAAGTGCTGGGATTACAGGCTTGAGCCACCGCGCCCGGCCTATTGTACATTTCAAAATGTTCATGAGAGTAAATTTCAAACAGTGATGAATCAATTTTAACTTATGACATCAGTATTACAACACACTGGAAATTACATCATGTGCAACAAGTTAAAATTAGGATGAAACATTTTATACATCAACTTAAAATACATAAAGGAGTTAATTTTAAAAAATTATTTTGAGAAGTTTACTAGTCAGAAAGGTAAGATTTTCCTGCAGTAATAAACACCAATGACTTGACTCCCCTCCCAATGTTTTTCTGTTTTGTTTTGTTTTGTTTTGTTTGCGCACATACAAAGTCTTTTATAATATGCACGAGGGAAGGAGAGGATGAACATGAGAAGCCTCTGCTTGATGTTGTTCCCTGGGGACTCAGCTTGACATTATTACCTTTACCACCCACATGGTCATCGGCCTCTTCAGGAGAAGAATGGGAGCTCCGGAGAGCTATCCTGCGTCTTTTCATTGCTGTCATCTGGAAAGGTAGACGTCGCTTTCCATCTCAGTTCATTGGTAAGAATGCAAGCGTCATGGGACGTGTAGTCCTCCATCTTCCCTGGAGGGAAAGAGAATTTTGGTGTCAGTAATATCTACCAGTAATGTGTGTCACAGGATACATGTGAATGATGAAATATGAAACCATTGACTTTCCTACAGTTTGTAAAAGTGGGTGCAGAGGTGCAGATGGAGATCAGAAAATGTTCAAGACTCCTAACTTCTCTCTGGGCTTGTGACATCTACTTCCCACCTCAGCTAAGATCTGCAACCTCTCTGATGCTACCTTGAATTTTAGGCAGACTAATTGTCCTTTAAGAAATTTGTGTTTGAAATCTTAGAACTTATAAGTAGGCCACCTGACATGGCAAAAGGGACTTTGCAGATGTAATGAAGTTAAGGACCTTGAGATGAGAAGGCTATCCTGGATTATACTCGGGGTGAGTGTGGGGGACAATGTCATCATAAAGTTTCTTAGAGGAGTAAGGGGAAGGCAGGAGATTAAAAGATGAGATGACATTCACAGAGGTGGGAATGATGTCATCACTTGGTTTGAAGCTGGGGGAAGGAACCAGAAGCCCAGGAATGTGGGCAGCCTCTAGAAGCTGAAAAAGGCAAGGAAATTAATTTTCCCTCAGAGCTTCCAGAAGGGACCATCTCTGTTGACATTTTAGCAACAGTTTTAAGTTACTAGTTATTCTAAACAATTATTTGTATCTTGTCACTTTTGGTAAATCCTTTTGCATGTGTTTTGTAGACACTCAAATCTGAACAATTCCTCAACTCTTCTGTAAGTCTCTCTCAAATTACTTAATGATTATTAAAAATAGCAATTGTAGCTCTTTAGATAGTTTACACATTATTTCCATATAGATTTTATATTTAATGTTTCTTCATTTGAAATATTTTTTACTGGTTTGTGTGCAAGCTCATTGAGTGCGGAGATCAGGACCTATACATAATTTGCTTATTTTATACAATGCCTTGCATAGTGGTTGACATATGGTGGAGCATCAATATAAATTTCCTGATTAATTCAACATGTCAGTCTCATTTCATGTATTTTTAGATGTGCCATTTAGAATGGAGTTGCCCAAATCTATTCTCCCATCCACGGTGTCTGGCCCTCTTTGGCTCTAGCCTTCTGTTTCCCTCGGTTGTAAGTTAAATTGTGTTTTCCACAAATTTAAACATTAACATTCTTACTTTTAGTATTTCAGAATCTGCTCTTACTTAAGTTGTTGAAGACATATTCATTAAGATAACCAGGTAAACCCATTATGATAGGTGTCCTTATAAAAGGGGGAAATTTGGACACAGATGCGCAGGAGAAGAACATCATGTGATCACGTGCAGGTGAAGGCAGAGATGGGGTGATGCACCTGCAGGTCAAGCTATGCCACAGATTCCCAGCAAACTAGAAGTGAGGAGAGAGGCCTGGAACAGCTTCTCCTTTACAACCTCAGAAGGAGCCAACCCTGTCAACACCCTGATCTGGAACTTCTATCTTCCAGAGCTATAAGACAATAAGTTTCTGTTGTGTATGGCCCCTGGTTTGTGATGGCATCCCAATAGACTGATATGACTCAATAATCTTTTCTCCGCAGTGGCTTCTCATACTGTTTACGTTAGTTCTCAGAATCTGTTAAACTCTTTTTCTTTTTGCAGCCTCTTAAGGGCTGCATTAAGGGGGCATAACCCTCAGATTGTTTTACTCTCATCTCAGCGGAAACTGCCTATTTATATTTTCGGCATGTACAACTTCTCAGAGATTAAATACACATTCGCTTGCTAGTTCTCAATGTTTTGCACAAAGCTCTTCTTAGGGTTGATTTCATTTATTATCAATGAAGTTTTCCTCTTATACCCTTTTGTTTTTGTTAATAATTTATACCAGTATTAGAAATACTTATATCCTCTATAATTAGATTTCCCTTAGTTTTTATCTAGTTATAAATTTAGTCAACAAAATCTATCTCTAGTGTCCAAATAAAGGAGTCCATGGTAATTTTATCCGTTCCTTTCTCACCTTGCCCTTTGTTATAATATGGATCGCTTAAGAGAATGGCTACGTAAAGTCTACCAAAATCTATCTTTCCCAGATATTCCTATCTTAAAAAAGGAAACAGGCAAAAGCACATAATACAAATTGATGGAAACAGATTTGAGTGTGATAAAAATACCTTTTTGCCTAGGCAAATTAGAGGACATCAAAATAATTTGTGTTCATATTATTTTATATATGAAAATTTTTATGGTTAGGTGAAATAAAAGAATCTCAAGAATTCCTCCCAGACTGTTTAGTGGTAATTATTATGTTTAAATAATATTAATTTACTTTAATTGCAATTAAACACAGTTAAAATCAACTTAATTTTGTATTTCTTGTATACATTAAACAGTGAATTCTTACATTTATAATTGTATTTTTTATAATAGTTATGCTTTATAGTTCATATTTTTAAGTCAGTATATGTTCTAAATAATTAATTATTTGTTTCCAATCATCATTTTTTATTGAATGTTTTGCATGTCTCATTCAAACCTTACCAGTCCTTCAAGGCCCATATTAAGCACCAACTTCTCCAAAAAATGACTTTAACTGATGTTAACAATAGTTGTAGTAGTAGTATCTCTGTAGATAGCTTATGAATTATTTGCTTACAAATTTTAGATTTGATGTTTCATTTATTAAAGTATTTGTTTTTGGAGTTCAAGCTCATTAAATATAGAGATCAGGATAGATACATATATAAAATGTGCACATCTAGTGCCTAATATAGAAGCATTGCATATATCTTGCATAATGATGGGCATATGGTGGAACATAAATATGAATTTTTAAATTATCATATCAACCTTATTATATATACATTCTATTTTTTTTTTTTTTTTGAGACAGAGTTTTGCTCTTGTCGCCCAGGTTGGAGTGCAGTGGCGTGATCTTGGCTCACTGCAACCTCTGCATCCCAGGTTTGAGCGATTCTCCTGCCTCAGCCTCCCAAGTAGCTGGGACTACAGCCACCCATCACCACGCCCAGCTAATTTTTGTATTTTTAGTAGAGATGGGGTTTCACTATGTTGGCCAGGCTGGTCTCGAACTCCTGGCCTCAGGTGATCTGCCTGAAATGCCTGTAATCTTGTTGTTGTTACACAATATTTTATGTTTGTAATTTTTATCTGAATCTCTGCAACTGAATGTGAAATCTGAAAAGGAATTTTAATTTTGCTTTTGGAATTTATATTTCAAAAAATAGAACAACTATTCAAAATCAACTCAATTTCATGAAGTAGCACCATTACAAAGTATGCACATATATTAAAAAGTATGCATATACCACTAAAAAGTATATATATATTAAAATGTATGTGTATATATTTTTAATTCAGATTTCATATTCAGTTGCATGTAAAATTTACATACATAAAATATTGTGTAACAGCATCAAGATTACAGGCACTTAAAAAATAATTTTCAGATATTTACATTTCTTAAAATGTGAGTACAAAAAAATAATTACTGAGTAGCGTTTTTTCCCAATCTGACATCTGTTTGTCAGTCAAGAAATGTTTATTGAATATACACAATAGAGACAAGAATGTTACAAATCATTTTAGAATTTTCAATCATAATTTTTTTGGCATATATGTTTTCCCATGAGAATAAATGACATGTCTCTTTTGTCATTAGATAGCCCTGGTACATGAGACTGGGGTATGATTTTATTGAGATAGAAATGTTTTATTATTTTTCTTTTTGTTGAGAACATCATTTTTCTTTCCTGCCTTGAAATGACATCTCAGGGTATGATTGACAGGATGATAGAAGTAGTTAAGTGGTGACATTTTTAGTTTGAATTTGAAAGAGTAATTCTCTAAGCTCAAGATAATTGTGTAGAACTGTTTTTATACAAATGCTAGTAATTTTATGGCTATGTCAGTACAGTATATAAGACAAAATTGAATTGAATATGAAAAGTATCATTAGCATCGCATGAGTCACACATATCATCAAAATGCCACTTAAAAATAAATGGAAAGGTATGCAGAGTGACAGATTGGCACAGACCAATCAGCAGCACATTGCAGAAACAGAGAAAATTCAGTCTTGCAAAAAAGTTATTATTCCTGAGAAGAACAGTTTTTACTCCAGAATGGCTATAATAGAGCTTGATTGTCTTAATTGTATTATTAACAAGATTGATGATAGAAGAGTTACAGCATTGTCAAAATGTCTGTAAGCAAAATAGTAAAGCGTTTTTTTAATCAACATAACACAAAACAGAACGAGTCAAAAACAGAAGCCCGAAACAACAGGCTGCTGTATCGTGGCTTCTTTTATTGGTAAGAGAAGAAACAGCAATGATTTATGCACAATTTTAACTGAACTCAGCAAATGTTTGACCACAGGTTTTATAAAATAAGGTAAGTGCATAAGCAATAAAGTTAGGGTGCATGTGACCACTCCAAGGAGACAGAGGCGGAGATAGCAAATAGAAATGCTCAGATTTGAGCTCTAGAGAATTAGTTTCAGTGTTTGTGCTGTTTCCCAAAGAGTTGGTTTGACTCCTCGCCAGACACTCAATGATATGTGCCATTGGATAAATTATTTAACAGTTCTGTCTTTTGGCTTTTGAATATTTGAAAAATTAAAAATAATTAAAAAATTTTAATAGTATAACCATTCTGTATCACCTTAGAAGATACAGCAAAATTCAGAAATAGAAAGTTAGCTTACACATAAAGAGTAAATGTTTTCTTAATGTAAATCATGTTGCCTGTAGAATTCTTAGAATCAACCATGTGTGATAATAAGGCTGACGGAGACTAAATGAAGCATTGATATGGAACTGGTATTTGGGAATCCAACTTTGTATTAGTCTGTTTTCATGCTGCTGATAAAGACATACCCGAGACTGGGCAATTTACAAAAGAAAGAGGTTTAATTGGACTTAACAGTTCCACGTGGCTGGGGAAGCCTCACAATCCTGGTGGAAGGCAAGGAAGAGCTAGTCACATCTTACATGGATGGCAGCAGGCACAGAGACAGCGAACTTGTGCAAGGGAACTCCTCTTTTAAAAGCCATCAGATCTCGTGAGACTTATTCACTATCACGTGAACAGCACAAGAAAGACTTGGCCCTATGATTCAATTACCTCCCACTGGGTGCCTCCCACAACATGTGGGAATTCAAGATGAGATTTGGGTGAGGACACAACCAAGCCACATCAAACTTAGATTTTAGTCATGGCATCTCCAAATTCTCTTTTCATAGGTCACCCGGAGCCATGCTTTAAATTACAGGATTCTTGGTTTCTTCTGGTGTAAAATGAGAATGCAATAATGAGTATTTCATAGAGCATTTGAGGAAAAAATGTAGATAATTTATTAATGTTTTCAGCACAGCACATGACATGGTAAATGCTCAGTGATTATTAGTTATTCCTATCATGATCTGTTAATTAGGCACATTAATTAGAATTTTATGCTAGATAATTGCTTCCCAGAGAATCTTCTGTGATGATGAAAATGCATTGGCCAATATGTAGCCAATGAACACATGTGCATATTGAGATTGAGATGTGGCCCGTGCATCTAATGAACTGGTTTTTATTTAATTAATTTAAATTTAAACAGCTTTGTCAGGCTAGTGGCTACATTATCAGACACTGCACTTCTGGACGCTTTCCTTATTCTACACTCTCTAAGTGGTCCCACCTACATTTACTGCCTGCATGATCACCTGTATCCAGGTATCCCCCAAGTCTCCATCTCACCACAACATAGCATCTAGTATTTATGGGACATGTTTTGGGTGCCAGCCATCATTCTACGTGCATGGCACACTATATTTTATTCCAATTCTCTGCATCTCTGTGACATAAGTACAATTATTCTAGTTATCTTGCAGATGAGAAAAAACAAGAACCAGGAGATTTGTGTTTAAATGAGAAGTTAAGATAAGCTTCATGGCTGCTGTGATGATCCTGGCACAGAAAAGGTTTGCCTGAGGACGTGGCTTCTTCCCACAAAGCAGGACTGGAGTGCACTCAGATTCCAGTTCACCTCCCAATTCTGATTTCCATTCTGCCATACTGTAGATTGGAGGCCCACTGTATCAGCAAAAATGCCAAAAAAAAAATTCAGATTTACTGAGGAAATGGGGTGGATGTGGGAAGAAAGATGCCAAAGAAGGAAGTCAAGTTTGTTCAGGTGAGTCCTAGTGAAAGAAATTATATGGGATCAATTCTGAATTTGTTGAAGGAAAAGTCTCTCTCTTTGATTCTGTGTGTGTTTGTGCGTATGTATAGGCATATATATAAATAAAATGACCTTTAATAATATATACCTATACATATGTTGTGTGCATGAATGCATACACACATGTATACACACACATATACCCACACTATGCAGAAATAATTTAAAATAACTATAAAATGGAATATTTCAATATGAACTTTAATGAATCAAATTACACATCAACCTTTTATAAATTGTCTGGAGTGTGAGTCTATAGATCTTTAAAAACTCCTTCTGGGTCTCTCTGACTGTGTGGTATGTCAGTCAGTAATTTGACTTTCATTTGCATAGCTTGAAGAACATGTTTGAAAAAAAAAAAGATGAGATACCAGAGAGAAAAGGCAACAGAATGTTGGTGTTTCCTTTGTTCCTCTTTAGAAAATCAAATATTCTTGAAGTTATTAGAAAGAACACAAAAAGGTCATTTCCCAGCCAGTATGACAGCAGTGTATTTAATCTCAAAAACATTCACAGAATATCACTTTTTTAAAGATCCTATGCATCTTATTCTAACCCTAGAGCACTGTTGTGCTCACTGGTAAGAGATTAAAGGCAATTTTTAAAATCAGACAATTTTTCCAGTTGACTTGAGATAGGATTATAGTTATCTGAAATACACAAAGAAGCAACTTAATGTGCTTGTTATCAACAGGAAAACGTTGGTATTCTTTTTGGTTAAACATTTGACTTATTTTAATATTGTTTCCAAATGTCATCAGATCTCTTAATTAATGATTTAATTTAGAGATATTCCATGGTTAATATCAACAAACATCAAGGTAGAAATTTGGTAACTCTGCCTATAACTATCTCTACGGAAAGAGAAAATATTAATATTCGGGAGAAGAAAACATACTTCGCCACTACAGAATAATTAGGGTTTACTGTTGTTTATACAATTTTGCAAACTCATTTACAATGCCTACATGCTTTAGAAAATATTGCCATATTTTACATTTTCACAAACATTTTAGTCAAAATAAGCAGTAACCTTTACTGTCTCTGAATAAGTTGTGGCTCTAATTTCTAGATGGCTAAACCTAATCAACTTCACCTCACAGCCTGGATTAAATGTTGATCCCCAGGGAGCATGACTCATGCACAAAGCTAACAGCCTCTGGAATCGGGGTTTCCTGAGTCACCAACTGGAGTTCATTAATTGGGAGTGCTCCCAATAAAACTCAGAAGATAGGTTGTTTTCATACATTAAAATTTTAAAGATGCATAGAATTAGATTGTCCTCCTGCCTCATCCTTCTCCCTTCTCCAATGTTGCTAATTTTACATTCCCCCTTGTTTAAAGTAAGCTCACTAATGTAATGCATAACGTTTCTTTCAGAAAGTCTTCCCTTTCACCACATAAACGAATTTCAGGGAGCCCACTCTCCATGTGCATTCAAACCAGCCCAGTCTCCATCACTGCCCTTACCACAGGATGATAAAAATCTTCTTGTGTATCTTCATCTCGCACTAAGGCTTGAAGATTTTTAATGGCAGAAGCTGAATGTCACTCATCGTCCAATGACTTACAGCTAAAAGCTAACTTGACACTTAGTACCTAGTTAATTAAATACTGCTTGGAAAAAAAAAAATGAATAAAGTGAAAGAATGTGGGAAAGAATGCGTGAATAAATGTAAATTTGGCTGGCATAAAGACTAATGTAACTTCAGCTTTGTGAGGGAAAATTGAAACCGAAATATTGCACAATCTTTCTTCTACCAAGAGTTTTAGTTCCTTCTGACAGTCAGAGATAGTTAAGAAAACTAACTGCATTTGTGCTTCCAACTTTGCATTTGGGAAATCTGTATTACGCCATTAAAAAAATTTTTTTATTCCTCTAGCTCTTCTCCTTTGCTCCATCAAAGATGACAATTGCCGGTGCTTCTCAAATCACAGGCCATCAAATAACTTCTTACTGCTTAATAAAATGTCTATGTTGTGGGCACAAGTATAATGTTTGAGCATCAGAAAATGAGCCACAGGTACTGGAAGTGGGAATCTGAGGACCAAGAGTAAGAAAATAATAAGGAGGTGGCTGATTGAAGAATGACAGCAAAAGGGAATAGAAGATCAGAGAAGGAATACTGCTTCCTGCCTGAAGAGCAGTAAAAATGAAGCAAACACCTCTCCTTGTACGTTTCCCTCTTTAGTTTGCTCATGATATGTGAGATGCAGATAAAGAGAGTCTGAGAATTCTCTGACTTTAACATCTTACTTTTATGTGCCCTCCAGTCCAAAAATCATGCTCTTGTCGAATGAGCTCAATTTTAACAAAATATATTAATATATGGGCTCACGTCATACCATGGAATACGTTTCTGTTAAATTAAAGAGTTACATATAAAATAATAATATTTTTAAAGATGCAAATTAAGGCATTTTTTTCTGAAGATGAGAAATGATCTTCTAAGCATAAATCAATGCAAGAAGTCCTAAATAGATTTGACCACTTCGAACTTTTTAATGTCAAAAATAATTATCAAAAATTTAAAAAGAAACAAGTTGGAAAAACAATTTATACAAGTATGACAGACACATTTTTATAAATAGAGGTCATAAACCAACAAGAAAAGGAATTTTATCACCTGCCTGTTAGTTTCTCCAGCCTAAACCCCAGGAGTCACCCTTGATCTTTCCTCTTTATCAGGTTGCCACAGCCAATGAATACAGAGGCTCTTTTTAACTTCGTCTTTCCAGATCCACCATAGCAGAGGCTGTGCTAGACCATCCAGGATGTGGGTGCTCAATTCAGGCACTTGGCTGCCAACGTCTCACAGCCAGATCCCTCTCAGGAACGAGCCAGAGGGAGCTCCCCCAACCAAGGTTACTCTTGCTTCCAGGGTTACTCAGCCTCTGGTGACTGACTTCCCTCCATCATTCAGATGCAAGTCCAGCAGTTGCCATCCACATTACAGAATGTGATATTCTTTTTGGCTAGTGCCCTGGACTCATTGTATACACAGAGAGGCCTCACCACGCTATTGAAAATGTGCACCTCCCAATCACTCTATCAAAAGCAGTGTGCTTTGTAACCACTCTGGTACATAACCCTTCTGAAAGCATCTCACGTTCTTATTCTGTACTTGCTGACTTTATCTACTAGACTGGAATTTCCCTTATGCAAAAACTATACCTACTTTTCTTCTTACTGCATCCATAGCCCCTCTGTGGCTGCAATGAGGTGACTGCTTGATCCTACCTTCAAGAACATACTTGTAGACTAGAAATTTGCTTGTTTTAGTTGATCTTGTCGCACACGCAAAAATAGGCAACTGTGTGGGATGATAGAGATGTTAATTCTCTTGACTATAGAGAGGCATACCTGTTCCATTGTGTGTCACTGTATTGTGCTATATAGATATGACATTTTGTTATGAATTGAAGGTTTCTGGTAACCCTGTATTGAGCCAGTTTATTGGCATCATTTTTCTAATGGCACGTGCTCACTTTGTGTCCCTGCCACATTTTGCTAATTCTTGCACTATTTCAAACTTTTTCATTATTATTACATCCGTCATGGTGATCTCTAATCAGTGATCTTTGATGTACTCTTGTAATTGTTTTAGGGAACCACACACTGCAGCCATGCAAGATAACTAGCTTAATTAATACGTGTGTGTATTCTCCATCATCCAACTATTTTCCCATCTCTCTCCCTCTCCTGTGCCTTCCTATTCCCGGAGAAGCAGCAATAATAAAATATGCCAATTAATAAGTTTACAATGACTTCTAAATGTTCAAGTTGATAAAAGAAAAACTTCAGCCGAATTGAATTTCAAGGAGTTTAACTGAGCAATGAACAATTCACGAATCAGGCAGCCTCCAGGATCACAGTCACAGAGACTCCAGTGCAGCCACGTGGTGGAAGAGGATTTATAGACAAAAAAATGAAAAATGATGTACAAAAATGGGCAGTGAGGTACAGAAATAGCTGGATTGCTTACAGGTTGGTGTTTGCCTTATTTGAGCACAGTTTGAACATGTAGCAGTCTGTGAGTGGTTGAAGTGTGGCCACTGGGATTGGCCAAGACTCAGTTATTGTTACAAGTGCATACTCCTAAATTAGGTTTCATTCTTGTCTACCTATTAAGCTAGATTACAGTTCATCCACAAGGACTCAAATATAGAAGTACGGAGTCCTTCTCAAGCCATATTTAGTTTGCTTTAACAAAGTAAAAGGAAAAGTCCCAGATCTCTCATTTTAAATCAAAAGCTAGAAATGATGAAGTTTGGTGAGGAAAGTGTGTTGAAAGCTGAGATAGGTTGAAAGGTAGGCATCTTGCACCATTGGCTTCTTTTTAATTAGCCAAGTTGTGAATGCAAAAAAATATATATATATATCTTAAAGGAAATTTTTTAGCGCTACTCCAATGAACACATAAGTAATAAGAAAGTAAAATAGCCTTATTGTTGTTAGGAAAAAGTTTTAGTGGTTGGACATAAGATTAAACCATCCACAATACTCTTTTAAGTCAAAGCCCAATCTGGACAAAGTCCTAGCTAAATCTCTTTAATCCTACAACGGATGAGAGAGGTGAGGGAGCTAAAGAAACAAAACAAAACAAACAAAAACACGCATTTGATACTAGCAAGGTTTGGCTCATGAAGTTGAAGGAAAGAAGCCATCTCCATATGGCAAAAGTGCAAGGTGAAGCAGGAAGTGCAGAGGGAGAAGCTTTAGCAAGTTCTCCAGAAGATTTAGGTAAGATCATTGATGAAGGTGCCCCACTAAACAACAGATTTTCAGTGTAGACAAAATAGCCTTATATTGGAAGAAGATGCTATCTAGGACTTTCATAGCTAGAGAGAAGTCAGTGCCTGCCTTCAAAGCTTCAAAGTATGTGATGACACTACTATTAGGGACTAAAGAAGCTGGTGACCTTCGTTGAAGCCAATGCTCATTCTTCATTCTGAAAATTTTAGAGTTCTTAAGAGTAATGCTAAATCAACTCTGTCTTTGTGCTTCTAAATGGAACAACAAAGCTTGGATGACAGCACATTTGTTTACAGCATTGTTTACTGAATATTTTAAGGCCATTGTTGAGACCTATTGCTGAAAAATAAATTCCCTTTCAAAATATTATTGTGTATTGACAATGAACCTCATCACCCAAGAGCTCTGATGGAGACGTACAAGGAGATTAATGTTATTATTATGTCTGCTAACACAACATCCATTCTGAAGCCCACCCCTCCACCCACGTCTCTCAGGATGTTTGAGACCATAGCTTGAAATTCATTTAAACAATGTCCTTAATTTTAACCTTCTCTTCAAAATAACGTTATGTAGCCAAATTTTCTCTGTAGATAAGTCTGAAGAAAATGACATTGAAGAGCTTCCCGTGTTTGATAAATCTTCATTTAATTATTACCAACTTTGGAGACATGGAGGACTTAATGCATCTTCCCGAGAATCTTAGCAGATTTAGAAGTTAAAAAAAAAAAAAAAAAAAAAAAAAAAAAAAAAAATCTGATTTTAAAATAAGAAGGCTTTAATTAATAATAAAAATAGATATATTTTGTAATAATTGTAAGACTGCCTGAGACTCATGTTACTCAGTTTGAAAATAAGGCTGAAAAAAAGAATATTCATCTCAGAGAAATGTTGCAAGCTCAAATGATACAACTTGATAGAATGGAAAGTGTCATGAAAAGTCAGTAAATGATCATATAGATGAGAGTCTTCACTCAATTTAAAAGAGCTAGTTTTCAACCAATAAGAGCAATTTTCAAGTTCCTTGCTTTCTTAGTTTTCAATAGTTCATACAAAGTCAATTAGTGACCATATTATATAATATGATGGACGCCCTACAAAATATCTATAGAGTGACGGTATTTTTCTGTCCTTAATTTTCTTCAAGTACAACATAGTTACTTCTGCAGTTTGAAAAGAAAACAAAATAAAGAAACAAAATCTCTTGATGATGAACTGAATAGAATAAAACATTTAACTTGTACAATTCTAAAATGTTTTCAGTATGAGAAACTTGCTAACTGTAAAAAAAAAATTCAATCTTCATTGTAGGTTTTATAAAGACTTTCAACACAAATCAGTTCTGGGGCCATAATTATAATGTAATTAATTTGTTTATTTATGGTAGAAATCACATTTATTATAAATGTGTGTACTCTCTCCACATTAATATACATAATAGACAACTTTAAAACATTAAGGTAATTTACGTAATCATTGTCTGATATATGAAAACCTAAACATAAATATGGGCCTTTTATTTTTAATGATTAGAAAGTTCAATATTGAATTTAAATTTATTTTTATAAAATATCATTTATCATGATTATTATTTAATTTAGGTGAATTATATATCAAGCATGGAAAACAAGATAATAGCCTTCGCGAGAGAAAATGTATCTATTTTGAGGTACTTTCCACTTGTGCATTTTGGTGTGAATGTGAGCATATGTGTGTGTGTGTGTGTGTGTGTCTGTGTGTGGGAGTATGGAAGTGTGAGTGTGTTTGTGTGTGTGTGTGTGTGTATATATATTTAAACAAACATTTATTTTAACTTTGGAAAGGATCCTCCAGGTGTAGAAGTGACTTACCATTACTGATTCTGACTGCACAAATGTATAGTTTACAATACCAGATAAGGATCATGTCACGTAAAACATTACCATGAAGTAATATCATATGAAATATAATCAAAATGAAAAATTTCTGTACTTAAAAATTGTTAGGTTTTATGTTAGTGATATTGTTTTTTATAATCAATTGAACATTACAAATATAAATGTGTTTGTTACTTGAAAATCAAATATACTTTGTGTTCAGTATTGCTTAGAAGAGAGGTGCCTATTTTGTAAGGAAGCAGGAGGTCCCCTGTCTGTTACTATTTCAAAAGGCATTTATAGAAAATGACTATAATCATAAGACAATATTGTGAGATATTATGATACTCTCTAAAATTATATATTTTGTGTTCTTTGTCAAGATATTTGTCTGATGTCCTCAATAACATTCCCATTAAATCAGTTTTAAATATCAATTTTTAATATTACAGATAAAAATTTAGAACCTGTATTTTAAATTATGTTACAACTTAAAAATCACAAATTCTAAGGTACTTTCTTAAAAGAAATGCTACTTTGTCATAAGAAATTCCCTTTGTTACTTAAACTAAAAACCTCAAATAATGTTAGCCTATGTGGTAAATGTTGTTAATTTGTATAATACATACCTTATTTAATTTTCTTGGTTTATCTGAGAAGTTACAAGGCAAAGTATAAAAGATAAAATCAGCAACTTACTAACATTATAGTCATTATTAAATAATATTTCAGAATGATGAATTCTTAAAAAAAATATTAAGTTCAAGAAATAAGCCTACCCATAATACCTAAATAGTTTATGAACAAGTTTTGCCAAATGTTCAAAGAACAGATTATTCAATCTGTTTTTTCATGCAAACAATGGAAAAATACCAAAATGATTTTCTCAGACCTAAATAACCATGGTATTCTGCCAGAAAATGATAGCAAAAGAAAGAAAATACAATTCAACATCAGTAAAAAGCACAGATGTACCATTCTCCAAAAATGTTACCAAATTGCATCAAAAATATACTAACATAAAAACCACAACACAATCAACCAGGATTTACCTGTGTAATCCAGAATCGTTCAAATTAGATAACACAATAATGTAATTTTCTATATTAGATAATTAGATAACATAATAATGTAATTTTCTATATTAATAAGTTAGAAAATACTATGCAAAGACAAAACAAATAAAACATTCAATATATTCATAATGTAACTGTATAAATAATATACAAAATATACCTAAATATGACTTTTAAGAAAACATAAAAATAAATTTTAACATTGAATTGAAGAATAAAAGTTTATAAAAATTAAATAAATAACACAAGATATACCCACATATTAAACATACATAAGGAAATCTATGTGAATTAAATATTAATTCAATTATTGTTGTGTAGGAGTAAATCGCAATATGAAAGGAAACAGACTAGAAACAGAGTCTCAAATATATTGGATTTTGGTTTACATTTCTAAAACTTTAGATTGCATTTGGTTGCATGCAGCAGAAAACCCAACAACACCAGTTGGAATAAATTGTGGTTAATAGAATTTCAGCATTGAAAACAGTGGTGGAGTGGTGCTGTTAGAGACACAAATCTTCTCACCCTTCTCTCCCACCCTCCTTTCATATGGAGCTTTGTCACATGGATTCAAGATAGTTCTTCCTCAAAACTCATTCATATTCTAACCAGGAAGACCATGACAGAACCAAAACCAAATGAGGGAGGCTAATTGGATCCATAGATAAAATTTTTGAGGAAACCCCATTGAAATTCATTGGCAAGAACTGGATCACATGTCCACAGAAAGCTGCAAAGGAATCTGGGTAACTGAATGTCCACACTTTCTGACAAATATAGAAAATTAAGAAAAGCCAGAAGGAAGTCGTGGTTGGCCTTTGTGTAGACAACTCATACTAACATGGTGATTTGCATTCAAACCAATGGGGGATTAATAAAACTAATGGTACTTGTATACTTGTTTATTAATATATAAATTTATAAATTTAGAGTCACTTAGCACCACATTAATATTCCAGATGGATTTAAAAGATCATAAGCCAAAAAAATTCAAGGGAAAATATCAACATATTTATATAAATTTAAACTAAACAGAGCTTCTAAGAAGAAACGCAAATCCAAAAACCACAAAGAAAAAGATGAATACAGTTTGTTGCTTCAAATTTAAAATTGCTGTACAACATATGTTATTTAGAAAGTTAAAAGTCAAATCAATTGGGAGAAATTATTTAAATATTAATATTGTTAAAGCAAACTAAATATGGCCTAAGAAGGACTCTGCACTTCTGTATTTGAGTCTTTGTGGATGAACCATAACCCAGCTTAATAGGTAGATGAAACTGAAAACCTAACAAGGAATATGCACCTGTAACAATTGCTGAGTCTTGGCCAGTCCTAGGAGCCGTACTTCAACCACTCATACGCCACTGAGCTTTCAAACTGTGTTCAAATAAAGCAAATGCCAAGCTGTAACCAATCCAGTTGTTTCTGTACCTCACTTCTGATTTCTGTACCTCGCTTTACTTTTTTTGTCTATAAATTTATTCTGACTACATGGCACCCATGGAGTTTCTCTGAATCTGTGTGATTCTGGGAGCAGCCTGAAACACAAATCATTCATTGCTCCATTAAACCCCTTTAAAATTAACTCAGCTGAAGTTTTGCTTTTAACAAAATCAAATAATTCATATGGAGAATATGTTTAAATCCTATACATCTTTATAAAAAACAATGCAGTAAAAGAAATAGACAAGAGACATGAATAATTGACTCACCAACACAAGGCTGAAACACCTAAGAAAAGATGCTCAATCTCAGTAATAATCACTAAGCTGCAAAGTAAATAATGAAACACAAAGTTTCTCAACCGCCAGATTAAAAAAATATGAAATTTGATGATGTGACTATGTTGTGAAGATGTGACAAATGCTAAGGAAGTTTTAAAATGTTACAGATCTTTTAGTGAAAGTTTTTTTTCTAACTTTTTAAAAATGTAATTTCCCCCCTACAATATTACTCACACATCACCCACAGATCCAAAAATTGCAAATCTGCATTTATCTGGAATAAAAGTACACAGATATAAAAGATTTTTGTAATGACGTTGATGTGCATTGCATGATTTTTTGAAGCAGAAAAATAGTGAGTTACCTAATTCTTTACCAGGAAAGAGGTAGATATATACAAAGTAAATGAGATTCTACACTCAGAAATAGGAAAGATATATTTAACATGTTGTTTGTTAAGTTACAAAAGCAAGAAATAATACAATATCATTTACATGTAAAGCTAAAACAGGCTACCTTAGATAAATAGATGAATATACATATGTATACATGTGTATGCATATATGGTTGAAAGTTTGGAAGGCTGTAATTCAACATGGTAGTGGTGGCTGGTTCCAGGAAGAAGATTGAGATTGGAAGTTTGGAGATCATCTTGATCACTGAATTTTTTTCGATGAAAATATAGCCACTCCATTGCATAAAAAAGTATAGTTACAAAGAATGTAAAAGAAGTTAACACAAACCAAAATAATTTTTAAGACAGCGTTTTTCTCTGGTACTTTAACAGTGACAAAGTGAAAGGTGAATGCTGATTTACAAGGTATATCCTCACATTTTGAGACAATCACCGCCGCAGAGCTCTGGAATTAAAGTCCTGACACGTGAACAGAAAGGCAAACATCCTGAAGATATTAAACAAGGATCACTTTGTTGTTAAAATCAAACCGCATCAGATACTAAAATGGCAAAGATATTTCTACTAGTATGTAAAAAACCGAGACTTTTTTCACATTATAAATGCTCATATGCTGTGAGAATCAAACAAAAACAAAGGCCAACAACTTGGATCAAGAACCTGCAGAATTAAGGCTGTTATAGAAATGAGGGCACAGTATCAAATCTGTTGTAGCATATGTTTTACTGAACCAACACAGAGGCACTGAAATCACAGCATTGACAAAGAGCAACTTCAGTTGGTTTATCCTAATGCATCTAGGAGGAAAAAAAAAAATCATGTGCTAAGTTTTCCTAGAATCGTTAAAAGAATGAATTTGTTAAAATCCTGTTAAACTCCACCAGAAATTTTGAATACAGGAATAGTAAAGAAAATGCTTAACTGCCAGAAATGAATAAAATTTAAATATTTTAGCGTACATGTTAACAAAGCAAAAATTTGTAACAGTTCCTCAATTACTTTAAGTTGATAATAGATTAATTTGTCAAATTAAGACACAACAGATAAAATGAGGGCATATATTCAAGTAAATAAAACTACTTGGAATGACAGAACAGGTTATAAAATTATGGAAAATTTGAAGAGAAGTGATTTCAACAAATGTTTAAAAAGTATATGTTTTAAGGCAAGATTTAACCAGGCCCCAGATCCCTTCAGAGCGATGTCGTTTCATTTGAGTTGAGATCATTTAACTCTTGTTTGGCATTTGATCACATTTTGTTGACTGACTGGAGTCTAAATGTTGACTCTTTCTCCTACCTTGTTAGCTGTAATCTACTCAAATAAGTTATTTAGAGCAGAAACCCCCAAAGGTTGTAAGCATGGGAAAAGCTGTATCACAATACAATGTTCCACAAGAATTTCCGAATACCCCCGGTGGCTCTGAAGTACAGGTGGACTGGGGATTCCACAATGAGACTGAGCAACTTGACTGTAGCTGATGCCCCTGCTAGACCAATCACTCTCAAAGTTAACTTCCATCCTCATACCTTTCACTTTCGCCTTTACTAGAAGCATTCTATGTATGACATTTGAACATGAGACACAAAAAACATATTCCATATTTTATGTAATCTGCTCGGTCATTCTCAAGAAAAGGTTTCTTTTCCAACATATTTTGGCCAAACATCTTGAAACTGCAATTGCAAGCTTAATTCCTCTAGGGAGTAGATGGGAGATTCAGAATGCCCTCCAATCATGACAATATTATAGCTCTCTCATAATTTCATATAAGATAAGTGTTTACTCCATGGAAGTTTTAAATCTGTGGACAACTTATTCACCAGTAGCTTCTCAAAGAATCATCAAACAACAGCTCTATGATGTACAGCCTAGAGAGTGACTAAACATTTTCTATAGAGCTAAATGTTTGCTCTTTTGGAACTAGAACTTATTTCCAACGTGGACATTGATATAATTTCCCTCAATAGACCTCGGCATCATATCCTTAAGAGATCATTCCACAGGGCTCTAGTGGTAGAACAAGAGGCCAAAGTGTCCATCTCAATGTTAATTCACACTAAGTTCACAGAGACTCTGTTTTTCCTTCCTTCGTCTTTTCAGAACTTTTCGATTGCCGAGCTCAAAATAAGAGAAACATGCTAGGAAAAATACAGCCACTCTTTTCGAAGAATATGCTATGAAGCCAACAATAGTTGGAGAATAAACTAACTATTTTTCTTCCTTCCTTCTTTCCTTCCTTCTTCCCTCCCTCCCTTCCTTCTTTTTTCTTTCTTCCTTCTCTTTCTTCTCTTTTTCTCTTCTTTCTTTTTTTCTCTTTCTCAAATGTCATTTTTTGTACCATTTATTTATTTATGTGGTCATTGTACACCAAAGCGATCCATAATTTCATAATTTCAGGCTGTCTAGACTTCCTTATTTTCTTCCCTTCCCTTCCTTTTCCTTGATTTCCTTTCCTTTTCCTGTTCTTTCATGTAAAGTATGTTGTAGGAGTAATGTATAAACAGCCCGCGGCACTCACCGAGAATAACAAGAATTATGAAGTCCCAATTTGTTGCTCTTCTCAAATGTCATTTTTAATGCAACTCGCAAACAGTTAAGTGGCCTGTTGATGCACAGGATAATGATAATATTCAGTACTTTCCTTGCACAACTTATTTCAAACTATTTGTACAGAATGCATACTAAGAAAAGTTGATGGCATAAGTAGCTTATATAAGCTGTAATTTTGTCAATATATTTTTATAATATGACAGTTACAGTGAGGACACATCAATTTATTAGGAAGAACAATGAATGCTTAGTCAAAGTTACTTTTTGAAAAATCAGCATATAACTAAACAGCATTTTCTTTGTCTCAGAGTAATGTGCAATGGAGGTAATAATGAAAGTGCCATTTGTTGATACAAAAATAAATTTACTATTTTTCTTAAATGGAGTTTGGCAGGAATTAAATCAAAGATGTACAACAGGGCTACACCATACTTGAAATAAATAGTTATGATAAAATACTTATTAATCAATCTCGTGGTCACAAGGATTATGAGAATTGAAGAGAATACACCCATGAAATATGAGCATTGTCAACATAGCCTATTTCTTGACTAATTAGCAAATTACTTCTGAGTGGAATTTCAGCACTTTCAAATGAGCTTCTTATCACTAATTTATCTTGGCCTTCCTATATAATTTATCAAATTTTTAATAATAAAAAACCATTAAAATGTTAATCTATAATAGATTGAAATAATTTAGTGTTGGTTTTTCTTGTTTTATGCTTTACATAGTGTTGAAAGCAAAGATATTCTGTACATTGCAAATCATTTATTTTACATGTGGTGAGATCATGAGTAGTATGCAGTGTTGAAATCCCTCTCATACGGAAGCGTGGGACTCAGACTGATGGAGTGAATGGTCATGCAGAACCTACTCTGTTACAGGTACTGGGTAAAAGACACTTTGGCAAATATACTCATGATATGAGTATCTGGCATTTCAACTTATCGCATGGGTCAAGCTTATGCTATTGGATATATGTGGGGAGCTACAAAAAAGAATTTTGTTTCTTTTCAAGTCTCATTAGATATCCAAATCACATGGCATCATAAGCTACTGAGTGATTACAAATTGGTGATGAATACAGTGTTAGTTATCTGATGACCAGTAAACTTACAGCACAGAGAGGTAGTCAGACACACAATACCTCTTCCAAAAAAAAAAAAAAACAGTACATAACATTTCATTTTCCCTGTTTGTTGTTAACTCTCCATGTCCAAGGCTACATTAACAAAATGCATGGCAGGAATTACTTTATCTATATACAGAGACAGGAAAAAAGACAGAAACAAAGCCTTCGGAGGCCAAGCATTTCTTTATTCAAATCAAACCAAGCTGATGACAACTCTGTAAGCCCCTGTTGAAGTTTGATACAAAGCAACTGGGTATTGCCTACATGCATCGTTCTGAGTCATTAAGACTTCACATGGGATTTTAAAAATATAACTCCATGTGAGTTAGCGAAACAGTTTGGGCAAGGAGCAAAAGCTTACTGTTTCTTTTTTTTTTTTTTCTTATCAGAACAATACTTGGTATTAATACAGTGGTACATCTTGGGGCATGCTGGATTATGGGAAAAGGGCAAAACATCTACAAATGTGTTATGGAACTAATTCATTTACATGCAGCAGAAATGCCAAATACAATTTATGTAAAACCTGAAGGTTATTTATTGACTGTCACCACTGGAAAGATGAAAATGTTGTCAAGCATAGCTTGATCCAGGACTCAGACAGCCTCAGAATCCATGTCATCAGTTTGTTTCCTTGTGTGTGGCTCATCCGAGGATTTAAATGTCCTTTGCCATCTTGGGATCTCCCCACAGGGTGCCTCTTCAGAGCCTCACAGTGGCCTTACTTGGCCAAGACCAGTGTCTTAGTCTGTATCTGTTGCAATAACAGAATACCTTAGACTTGGTAATATATAAAGAACAGAAATTTATTTCCTACAATTCTGGAGGCTCAGAAGTCCAAAATCCAGGCCCCAGATCCGGTGTCTGGTGAGGGCTTTCTTGCTGCATCCTCACATGGCAGGAGGTGGAAGGGAAAAGGGCAAAGTCGCTAGGGTACTTCTTACAACCTCTTTTATAAGGCACTAACCCATTCATGAGGGTGGAGCCTTCTGACTTAATCTCTTCCAAAAGGCCTCGCCTTGTGACACCATCACCTTGGGGTTTAAGTTCCAACCCAGGAATTTAGGAGGTACACATACATTCAAATCATAACAACCACTCTAGAACCAATTGTGGTGGCAGTGAAAATGAGATAATCTGATTGTTTTATATTAGAATAATCCCAAATGACATGAACGAATGTGGGGAGGGTTGGTTGCCAAAGGAAATTTGGAGTTGTGTTATCAGGAAGAATGGGAAGTGGGTTTGAGGTAGCAATAAAATGTATATTTATTATTTACTTATTTAAAATTTTTTTAACTTTTGTGGGTACATACCGGATGTATATATTTATGGGGTACATGAAATGTTTTGAGACAGGCATGCAATGTGTAATAGTCACATGATAGAAAATGGGGTATCCATCCATCAAGCATTTATCCTCTGGGTTACAAACAAGCCAGTTATACTCTTTTAGTTATTTTAAAATGTATGATTATGTTGTTATTGGCTGTAGTAACCCTGTTGTGCTACCAAATAGTAGGTCTTATTCATTCTTCATATTTTTTGTACCTAATCACCCTCCCCACCTCCCCTCTACAGCAACCCCACTACTCTTACTGTCCATCTTAATACCTTCCTTTATCTCTCCACAACAGCGTACCTGTGAATGTGTGTTAGAGGAAGGAGGGGTAGCTAATGAGGAAAACAAACAAAGCTGCCTCTTTTTTTTTTCCGCAATCTTCACCTTCCCGCTGGTAATTCTGATACCATGTCTTCTAATGACCTTGTCTCATCTTTTGATATTCCATCTTGGTTATTACCAAGCTCCTTTGCACATGGTAACCAATCCCTAAAGTCCTACATGTACATATATACCATATGGAAGGAAATCTGTATTATTCTTTTCCCACATTTATTACCTTGTTATAATCTTGTTGACAGGGGTTTTGCAGTCTGGCACTAATAAAAAGTGAAATATGGATGTTACAATCAGCTGAGAGCAACAGGAGAAGAGGAAAACAATTTTCAGAACTGTCAAAAACATCAGTCTTTTCATCCAGAAATTGGGTCTCAGCAGGTTTTCCAGTTTCCTCAGAATATTTTGCAATTATTATCAGTTCTTTCTGCAATTCTTTATAACAGAACTCAATATGTAAACTTAGCAATTATCCTTAGCACCTAGAAACTCAGTAAATTTTCCAATTTTAAAAAATATGCCAATAACTTTGTTATAAATGAACTTTTCCTTTATGAATGTAAACACAATCATATGTTTCTTTACTCTATAATAAATACATAAATACCGCTTTCCTTTGCATTGTATCCAGACCTCAGCATGTTGCCCTACAGAGAGGCACCCAAACTAACACTGAGAAATGGAACTGAAATCTCTTTTAAATTGGCATCGTTTGTAAGGAACTTTCTGTAGCCTGGTTGGGAGGTTTAAAATCTTTCATAGCTTATCAATAGCTAATATTTTACCTGTAATTTTTATATCAGAAGATCTGAGCACATTACGTTTCTTTACAAATCCTCTTTCAGGACTATGACTTTGGAAAATAGTAATAGTTACAATGAAATATTTATAAACAATTAATCATTGGTTTGACAAAATGGCCTAGTTAATAATTCAAGAGTCGATTTTAAATTTTATATTAAAAATCATTCAGGTCTTAGAGTATGGTGATTTCTAGATACATAGTTCATTTAAGAATAGTTATGATCCAAATGAAACTCTCTGTGATCATTTTTCCTTCATGAAGCATTGTCAAGTTGCTTTGCTGACAAAGCGTTTTCTAAACAGAGGGAACACAAGAGCTGAACGTTTACTCACCTGCTCCCAATTCTGAGATTCAATGTGTGTGCAGTAGTTTTATTCATCATTGCTACCCATTTTTGAACCGAAATTGACCTGACAGTAGGAAAAAAGAAAACCCCTGAGAAGATGTTTTATCTGGATTTCGACTGTTACACACTGCTAATAATTTGTATTTTATTTTCTACTTGTATTGATTCAGCAGAGATAATTGAAAATTATCTAATATCCTCTCATTTACTAAGCCTAGTGTAATCCCCAATAATAAATAGTGATTTGCAATAAATGTCTGTACACTATATAAAAAGGTTTGAATGAAAGAAAAATCTTGGTTTATAAGCTAATTATATTTTTATTACAGAGATAGAACAAAAAATCGTAACAGTCATTCTCAACTTTTAGTCTGTGTCTCAGAAGTTCTGCATATTTAGTAAGAACTTCAGAAAGTGCGCTGTAGAGACACTACTCTTTAAACAAATGAGTATGGTTTTGAACACTGCAGATCATTTACTAACCTAGAACTATGGCGAAAATAAAACATGGGATGCAATCAGAGTGGACTGCATCTTCTAAAAATCTTAGCTTATAAATTCTGGGGACAAACGTTAATATTAGTTATAGATTGGTGGTCACCTTGTTAGGTAAATGCCTTTTAATGATGCCTTTTTTTAATAACAAAGAAACCTATTAATAAAGAATGGCCATTACTCAAGCAAGAAACATATGGAAATTATTAGAGATTGGGTCAAAATTGCACATGGATAAATCTAAAAGGAAGATTTAGTCTTATTCTGACTTTAACATCCATTCTCCCTTAACTAAGAAATCAGTGAGATCATTTGCCAGACAAAACCAAAGGAGATTTCTTTGGACTCAGCCAGCTGTTTTATAACATTCTCCTTTTCATAACATTCTAGTTCCTTTTCAGTGACTGATGCTGTTTGAATGATGAGCCATCTGTATTGAATCGATCTTTTTCACAGACCAGGACTGTTGGTATGAATTGCACAAAATTATGTTTCTCAGTCTATTGTTATTCAAATTTCATACTTTTAAGTTTAAAGTCTTCCCATATTTGAAGTGTCCTATTTTTGCTTAGTCGCACAGATAGGGTCAATTTTCTTCTGCAGGTTAGTTTGCTCTCTTTATAACATGTACTGGCAGCATGCCTTACTAATTTTGCATGCAACATCTCCAATTTGTTTCTCCTTGAGTTCTACGACTACAGACATGGTTGTAGAGTACCTGGATTGTGGTGCGAAAGCTCAACTGCTAGGCTGAGCTTAATCTAGTTAAAGTTCCCTCTTGTTCAGAAAACAAGAAATTTAGGACATTTTCTGAATCAAACATGATCATTCATACTTCCTGGTTCTAGCAGCTTATAGTTTGATCATTTTACCATATTATACCCCAGATTGACAAAAAAACTTTTCTCACTTAAAATGGCTCCAATGAAAAAGCAAGAGCCGTAATTGAATACATGTTCACCACAAAGCCAAAGTTAGGAATGATGGTCAAGTTTATTCTCAATAATAATCTGATGAGAAATGAAAAGGATGATCTGATGATGATCTCTTTCAACATCTCTCTCTATGTGTATGCATGTGGGTGTGTAGCTGGGTTAGTGCCAGTAGGCTGAAGGAAGATTGGGGTCCTAAGGAAATTTGTCAACTTAAAATAAGAAAAAAATATGTAAATGTCTTATTTCTTCCTAGGCATCTCAGGATCTTGAACATTATGATAACAAATATATGCGCAATATCTTAACTAGATGTTTGTACTTATAAGTTAGATGATGAAGGACCCCTGGAGGCCCCTATTTCCTCCATAAGTTCATATTAGGTAAAATCAAGCATAAAGTTTCAAAGAGGAAGAAAACATTCAGAGTCAACTAAATCCAATATCCTCTCATTGTTGGAAAAACCCCAGGACCCAAAATACAGTTGACCCTTAAATAATACAAGGTTGAACTTCATGAGTCCACTTGTATAGGTAGATTTCTTCTGCATCTGCTACCCCTGAGACAGCAAGACCAACCCATCCTCTTCCTTCTCCTCCTCAGCCTACTCAGTGTGAAGGCAATAAAGATGAAGACCTTTATAATGATTCACTTCCACTTGATAAATAGTAAATATATTTCTGTTCCTTATGATTTTTCCCTAGCTTACTTTATTGTAAGAATATAGTGTATAATACTTATGTCATAAAAATATGTGTTAATTGACCATTTATGTTATCAGTAAAGCTTCCAGTCAACAGTAGTTAAGTTTTGGAAGAGTCAAAAGATACACACATAAATTTTCAATAATGCAGACTGTCAATGCCCCAACCCCTATGTAGTTCACGGGTCAACTGTATTAAATTACCCGTTAAATATCACATCTGGGGCAAGAATACACATTTTAGCTTCCAGGATTATGTTGTTTCTATTTTGACGTCTCATAATCACAGACAAAAATACCTGTTTTGAATTTTTTGTTTAGTAAACAAAAAGTGAAGCAAAATAACATAATATTATCTTTAAAGAAAAGAAACCCTTTCTCCTTAATTAGAGTTAGCAGATATTATTAATTCATTCTACTTTGGAAGTTCAAAGTCACAGACTTCTGTATATTAACACATTTAAATAATCATTAGATTACATTGCATAGACAAGAGACAAACCTGTACCAAAGTGTGCAGGAAAGTTTACTGGCAGCATTCAAATAATCTGAGACTGCTTATTCTACCCTCTTTGGCATCTAGACTTCAAAGATTCCCTGCATTAAACTGGAGTTTCCACTACTCATACCTTGGTGTAGCTCTTCCTGCAGTGATTCTGGGTGGGTCACTCACTCGGATTAATGAACTGCAGGTGGAAGAAGTGACCCTGTACCAGTCTCAGGTTAATCTTTTTTTTTTTTTTTTGAGATGGAGTCTCACTCTGTCGCCCAGGCTGGGGTGCAGTGGCGCGATCTTGGCTCACTGCAAGCTCCGCCTCCCAGGTTCCCGCCATTCTCCTGCCTCAGCCTCTCGAGTAGCTGGGACCACAGGCGCCCGCCTCCGCGCCCGGCTAATTTTTTGTATTTTTAGTAGAGACGGGGTTTCACCGTGTTAGCCAGGATGGTCTCGATCTCCTGACCTTGTGATCCGCCCGCCTCGGCCTCCCAAAGTGCTGGGATTACAGGCGTGAGCCACCGCGCCCGGCCAGGTTAATCTTGAAGTTAAAGTGCACTACAATTTTGTCTGAAACTTCTTAAAACATTTCGTGTTTTGGGGACCAGGAGCCACCCTGTAAGAAGTGCAACTCCTCTACTGCATAACGTATGTGAGTGACCACAAAGAGAGTCATTACAATTTCCTATTATACAACAATAACACCGATACCGTTTACTCTTAGGAACACCTGCAGCTTCGTAAGTGTTTTGCAATCCTCATGCCCATTGAGTCTATCTCAGTTAAATCAAAGGTTAATTCTGCCATTGAAAAATTTTCCACTTAACGATGGTATTTCTGTTATAGACATTTTCTCTTTTTTGTTTTCATTATTTTTAATTTTTCTAAACTAAGCATTGTGTCTTGAAGTCTAATGACAGATTTTTTTTTCTTGAAGGTTTCTAAAAGAGAGCCCTATTTTTAAACCAAATTTCATATCCTGGATATTAATTAAACATAATTTTACTGGATTACTGTATAATTTGGTTCTTGAGTCAAAGATTTATTGCTTTACAGTCAAAATACAAACTTTGTTGAATACATAATAATACATCAGTAAGATAATTTGGGGCATATGATTTTAATAAATTGATTAATTAAATTAACCTCAGTTGCCTCATTTAATCTGAAGCCTTCAATTGGAAGGTCTGATCAAGGGGTATAATCCCTTTTAATAATGAGTATAGTATGGAAATTCCTGGGAAAATAGCCTAATGGAGAAAATAAAACTTAAGCAGCCAATTAATAGAAGTATGGATTTCCCTACTCCATCTACCAGACAATGCAGAGGACTCCAGACCTTCTACGATTAGAATAAGAACGTACAGAAGAAGCTAGGCTTTCATCAGTCATTTAATGTATCAACTGGGATAGTAAGAAGAAAGATGTGGATAAATGTGTGAGAATTAGAGTGTTGGGATGGTAATAGGGCTATTTCTAGTGTTTCTGAAAATTAAACTCTTGATGTGGGAGAGAATTTCAAAGGTAAGTTATGGAGAGACGAGGGTAGAAAGTTGGGTGGAGTAGGGGGTGTTCAAGAGGTTGCATAATTTCATGTTAAGCTTCCTCAAGCGAATGAAGATCTCTGATGGTGGCACAAGGTAGACAAATCTGAGAAACAGCAGAATTGATCGGTTTCTACCAGGGATGTGAAAGCTTGCCATCATCGTTAGGAAGTGAGGGGTTTGGAGGATGGTTTCTGGATTGAGTTCAACATGTTAAGCAGATTGACAGTCTCCCATCTTCACATTAAAACAAACAAGCAAACAAACAGCCAGGTAAACTGAAAATCAGTGACTTCCTTGGACCCATCAAAGATTTGAGGTCACAGAGCAAACAGACCCTGAAATCGAGAAATATGTGAATACAGAGAATTGTAACTGAAACCAGGTTTCCTGCAGCAGAAGTTACTGGAGCTGTTCGCTGGTAGAGACACGTAAATGCTAATAATGACACTTGCTGCTGGAGAGGACTGGCAGAAGAATGAGGAATTATTGGAGGCCCAGTCTTAGCTGACCCCCGCACTTTTGTGGGTTTTACCCCCAGGAACCTCACTAGATCCTCACAATTAAAACCAGCCTCATTAAATTTAAAACAACAAGCACGTATTTTATTTTACCACGATGAAATAAAATTAAAAATCAGCAACAGAAACTTAAAAAGTGACAAATATGATAGTACATGCCATACTCCTAAATATTCAATGGATCAGGCAAAAGTAACAAATTAGAAAAAACATTTTATATGAATGAAAATGAAGACATAAAACACCAAAATGTACCAAATTAAGCTAAAGTCATATTTAAAGGTAATGTATACCTATACATGCCTTTAAAAAAATCTCAAATGAATAATTTAATCTTCTACCTTAAGACAGAGGAAAACGAAGAGCAAATTAAACTCCAAACAAAAGAAGGAACAGTAAGATGCAAAATAGAGAAAATCAATGGAACTAAAAGCATGGTCTTTGGAACAACAAAATCGACAAACATTTAGGCTAAAAAAGGGGGAAAAACTCTAATTACTAAAATAATGAATTAATTTAAAACGATAATTTGCATTAGGAATTTTTAAAGTTTCCATACAGAAAAGACTCACTGTTTCACTCTCTGCTTCTATGAGTTTAACTTTTTTAGATTTCACGTAGAAGTGAGATCATACTGCACAGATGGCTGAACAGGTGAATTCTGCCAAACCTTTAAAGATATTAATATCAACTCCTCTCAAACTCCTCCAAAAAAATATACAAGAGGAAGGAACACTTTCCAATGGATTATATAAGACATCTATTTCCCTGACACAAAACCCAGAAGACATCATAAGTACACAACTGACCAAATCTTTTATGAAGACACAAAAATCCTCAACAAAATATTAGAAAACCAGATTCATCAGCATATGAAAATGATCATACACCATGATCAACCCGGATTTATCCAAATATGGAAGGGTGGCTTAACATCTGAAAATTAATTAATACACCATATTATTAGAAAAATGTTTAAAAAGATGGTTATCATAATAAATAAAAATAATTTTTTAAAAGTCCTATAATACTTCACAATAAACAAATAAAAAAATAGAAATAGAAGGATACCTTATCAACCTGACAAAGAGCATCTATAATAAACCTACGGCAAACATCACAGTTGACGCTAACTGAACAAATGCTTCTGACTTTGTCAGATATTAGGCAAAGATGGTCATTATCACCACTTCTATTCAACGTTGCAGTGAAATTCTACCCAGGGCAATTAAGACATAAAATGCAATAAATGACATCCAGGTTGGAAAGAAAGAGATAAAACAAGCTCTATTTGAAGATGACATAATTTTGTATATTAAAAAATCCTAAGACATCCCCTAAAAGTTTACCAGAATTAATAAACAAATTTGGTAAGTTTCCAGGGTGCAAGTTCAATATGCAAAAGCCAATTGTATTTCTGTACACTTGTAATGAACCATCCAAAAATGTAATATTTTAAAATGCCAATTTATAGTAGCGTTAAAATGAATAAAATAATTAGGAGTAAATTTAACTGAAGAATTAAAACACACGGTGAAACTGTAAAATATTATTGAAAGAAAATAAACAAGACCTAAATAAGTGTTACAACACCCTATTTTGATGGATCGGAAGACTTCGTATTGTTAGGATAACAATGTCTGCCAAATTGATGCACAGCTACAATTCAGTCCCTATCAAAATCCAGCTGATTTACTTGCCAAAATCAACAAGCAAATACTAAAATTCATATGGAAATTCAAGCTGACCAGTAACAGTCAAAACAATTTTGAAAAAGAAGAACAAATTTGGAGGGCACACACTTCTTGGTTGAAAACTTCGTATAAAACCATCTAATCAAGACTGAGATAATGTTATAGGCTAAATACATAGATCAATGGATGGAATTGAAAGTCTCGAAACAAATCCTCACATTTACAGTCAATTCATATTGAACAATGGTCAAGAAACAATTCGTGGGGGAAAGAATGGTGCTGGGATATCAGAATATTTATAAGCAAAAGAATGAAGTTGGGCACCTTCCTCACACCAAATGCCGCACACAAAGTTTAACTCAAAATGAACACAGAACTTAATGTAAGAGCTAAAATTATACAAACTTTGAAGAAAATATCCAAGTAAATATTTGTGACCTTAGTTATGCAAAGTCCCTTTTGATAGGGCAGTGAAACTACTAGTGACATAAGACAAAAAAATAGATAAATGTGCCTTTATCACATTAAAAAGTTCTTTGCTTGGCCTGGCGCGGTGACTCACGCCTGTAATCCCAGCACTTGGGGAGGCAAAGGCGGGCGGATCACGAGGTCAGGAGATGGAGACCATCCTGGCTAACACGGTGAAACCCCATCTCTGCTAACAATACAAAAAATTAGCCGGGCGTGATGGCGGCGCCTGTAGTCCCAGCTGCTCGGGAGGCTGAGGCAGGAGAATGGCGGGAACCCGGGAGGCGGAGCTTGCAGTGAGCAGAGATCGCACCACTGCACTCCAGCCTGGGCGACAGAGCGAGACTCTGTCTCAAAATAAATAAATAAATAAAAATAAAATAAAATAAAATAAAATAATAAAAAGTTATTTACTCACAGGATACCATCAAAAAAGTAAAAAGACAACCCACAGAATGGTAATACATCTTTGAAAATTGTATATATTATAAGGGACTTGAACTTAGGATGTGTAAAGAACTTCTCCAGCAAAATGAAAATATAAATAAACCAGATAAAAATGAGCAAAGCATCTAAATGGGCATTTATCTAAAGGAGACATACAAATCGCATTAACAGAAAATAATGCTTAACGCCATTAGCCTTCATAAATGGAAAGCAAAACCAAAAGGAGATACTGCTTTATACCCAATAGGATGATTGCAAGAGAAAAGACAAAAATAATTGTTTGTAAGGGTATTAAGAAGTTGGAATTCTTGGTGGGAATTGAAACTGGTGGAAATACTTTGGAAAACGGTCTGGTGGTTCCTCAGTAAGTTAAGCATGGGGTTACTATTTAACATAGCAATTTCACTGCTAAGTCTGTATCAGAAAGAAGGCAAAACATATGCTCGCACCAAAACCAGTGCATGAATGCTTATACCAGCATAATTAATAATAACCAAAAAGGGGAGATAACCCAAAATGTTGTACATTCATACAATGAAATATTATTTGGCAATAAGTAGACTGAAGTACCCATACATTTTGCAATGTGGATGATCCTGAAAACATTATGCTATATATGAAAGAAGCAAGTCAGAATATATGTTGAATGATTTTATTTAAATGAAATATCCACAATAGATATATATATATATATAGATATAGAAAGTAAATTAGTGATTGCCTAGAGCTGGAGATTTAGAGGGATAATATATATATATATATATAGATATAGAAAGTAAATTAGTGATTGCCTAGAGCTGGAGATTTAGAGGGATAAGAAGAGTGACTGCTAATGGCCCAGGGTTTCTTTAGGAGTGGTGAAAATACTGCAAAATTGATTGTGGTGAGAACAGTACAGCTCTGCTAATAGAAGAAACAATAGTTGAATTGTACACCTTACAAGGGTGAATTATACAGCCTGTACATTATATCTCAACAAAATTGTTATAAAATTGAGTGGCAGAATTACCCTGTAAAGCCATCCAGGGCTGGTACTTTCTGTTTTAAAAGGTCGTTCATTATTAACACAAAATTTCGAATAGGTAGGGATATTTGGTTATCC
>NW_012101587.1:6936471-6938184 GCF_000951045.1 Mandrillus leucophaeus | reverse complement strand
TCAGTTTTTGCCTCATGTATTTTGACAGTCTTTTGTGTGATATAAAATCATTTAGGATGGTTATGTGTTTTCAGAGAATTGACCCTTACCATTATGTAATGCCCTATTATTATTCCTAATAATCTTCTATCCCAAATGGTTCATAGTGTTTTACCAGCATGTGTCAACTTCTGAATGAAAACATTAATTCATTCTTCTCAGTCATTAGAGAGGTAAAGGATATTAATGCTATTATGATAGAAATCACCCTCCATTTTAAATCAGAACATTGCTCCTCAAAGCCTTGATATATCTTAAAACTTGTCCTATTATCTGATTAAACACCAGGTCACACATTTTCCTTTATTAAATAGGATAAATAATTTTATCTCTAAAGTTAAAACTGTTTGGATCTAAAAATTTTGGGGAAAAAAAATCTAATTTTAAGATAATTCTGTTTGACAAAAGGGACATTCTACCAAATTCTGTTCCTGGGTACTTCTCACACTGACCCATTAGCAATTTCCTATGGAGAATTATGCCTTGCCTTGGATATCAGCATAGAAAATAGACATACTGTCATTCATCAAAGCTACTGAGGACACGGGAAGCCTAGGAAATAGTCTGTAGTCATTTCTCTGGATGCCCCATTCAACGTTTGATGATATCTTAGTAAATTTGCTCAGTTTGAAAACTGAGCCCTCTTGCTTTCAGGCTCAGAAAAGTGACTTATCCAATGAACTAAGGGTAAATTCACCTAAGCTCAAGCCTGAATAAAAGGAAGCATTGATTAATTTCTATGCCAAGTGGCACAGTTACTATAGGCTTCAGATGATCACTCCCTGTGATTTTACCTAAACAGACAGAGACGGGAAGCTGATAGTCTGGGTGAGTTTAAAATCAACAAGAAGAGTTAGAGTACAATATTTAATTATATCAAGACTGATACAGACATCTCAAAGTAGGAATTGTTTTGCCAAGGGGCTGGAACACCCTAAGTCCATTGGCTCTGATTCTCGCTGCTCAGAAAATTGAAAGTGGTCCTCTCTTTTTCAACTTTCAAAGATGATTGAATGGCCTTTGAATTGGTATTTCCTGACTTAGATATGCTAATGTACTTAATTAAGTTATAAATCCACCTCCATATTTATAGAAACTACTTTTTTTCTCATTCTGAAGGATTTTTCATACCTCTACTCTGATCCATTATGCATTGACCTCAAATTTCACCCTCGGGCAATCTAACTTTTGAACTTCTTGGACTAAGTCTTACTATAAATTCCATTAACAAGAATGGTTAATAATTTATGATGCCTTTGCATGTGTGCCTAGGTTTTAGAAATTGCTGTTAAAACTTTTAATGTATATCATCTAAACTACAAAAAATGTTTTTATTCTAAATACATTTCAATGGCTGGTGTTACATTTGTTATTCTTAAAAAATAAACCAATAAGTTGTCAATGAAGTGAATATTTTGATTGAGAATTTTTAAAAGAATGAACCAAATGGTGTGCAAAATGCAAGTGGAGAAAATAAATAGCCATTTATTTGTTTGTGCTACCCTACAAGTCTGTTTTGTTTTATTCCTTTTTATTCTTTTTTTTTTTTTGAGGGAATCTCCCTCTGTTGCCCAGGATAGAGTGCAGTTGTGTGATCTCAGCTCACTGCAACCTCCGCCTTCTGGGTTCAAGAGATTCTCCTGCCTCAACCTCTTGAATAGCTGGGATTATAGG
>NW_012101587.1:6928019-6936421 GCF_000951045.1 Mandrillus leucophaeus | reverse complement strand
CCCGCCACAGCACCTGGCTAATTTTTGTATTTTTAGTAGAGATGGAGTTTCACCATGTTGGCCAAGCTGGTCTCGAACTCCTTGCCTCATCTGATCCGTCTGCCGCAGCCTCCCAAAATGCTGGGATTACAGGTGTGAGCCACCGCTCCCGGGCTTCACCTTTAATTTTTAACCTGACTAAGTTCAGTGAGCAGTCAAAGGTCTTGTGTGTGAATGAAATGTAGAGAGGTGCAAATTCACATAATAAAAACAAATGATTTTGTAAACTCAAATATGGCAAATCAAAGAAAGTAAAACATAGTTCTGAACTGAAGCCAACCTAGGGATTGATACATTGCATGGCACAATGATGTGCCACAAAAATGTCAAAGTATGTATTTCACCTTAGTTCTCATTGATGTGTCTGTAATGGACAAGAAAAAAATAGAGCAAAAAGTAAAGGAAATGAATGCAAATGTAGTGTGGAAAGGTGAGGAAGAATTTAGTAGCCATATTTCATGTAGGCATCAAGCCATAATCACTAAAGGAAAATCCTTTTTGCTCTACCAATGTTCTCTTAGTGTCTTCGCTAGACTGTCATGTTTTCATAGAAGTTTTGAATGGAAAGAGTAACATATACAGAAAAATAAAAAGAAGTGAGAGTTGAGATGATTTATTGAATATGCCCAGGAAACCTCACCTGACAGCATTTTGTTGATGAAATGCTGGTCCTAGACACAAACATTCAACCTAGAGTTTACTCCATAAACCAATAGGAAATATAAAATACAAATAAGCTGAAGTGATAGGATTAATCTTATTGGAATTGTATTCATTTTTTTCATTAGGAGTAGAAATTTCTTTTGAACCAGAATTGATCATTGGAATGACCACTGTATTCTTTACCTGAAAAATATCTTGAGAAGTCTATTTATAATCAGGTAGGCATTTTATCTTAAATGAATCAGAACAGAAGCATTTATATAATGCAAATATTTAATTTTACGGCCATTGTGTGGGTGTTATGGCAGAAAGAAATATTCTACCATATCCGGGAAAGGTAGTTGATACTTTTCCCAGAAGTTCCAGGGGAAGATTGTAATCATAATTATTGTTAAGAACACTTGTATCAACACAAAGACCGAGAAAATTCCAATAAAACTCAGTGCCCCATTTGGCTGAGCACACATTAAAACCTAATGTTTCTGCTTTAAATACAGTAGATGTAATAAATTACTTCGTTAAAAATTAATAAACAAATATAATCAATTATTAAAAATATTCATCAGTTAGAAATGGAAAATATTCATCAGTTAGAAATAGATAAATAGCCCTGAAAGTAAGAAAACGACACCCGTAGTAGGAACCAATATTTTCTAGTGAGGGTCTGGGGAAAGTTGTCTGCACACATAGAACTGGGGATGAGGAATTGAAGCATATGTGAAGCCCTGGGCTAGGATCCTACATTGCGCAGTGCTAAGACTCTAGACATGCTGTCTGGCCATGCCAAGGCCCAGGAATCTCTCATACCATCCTCACCCTCCTGGAGAGTGCCAGAACCCAGCTGATATACACCGTGGTCAAGTCCAACAATGACACAAGAATGGCACCATGGACATGACCATGGATATTTTTGGAGATGATATGGGTTGTAACCAGGTCCCAGAGCGGGACATCACATTAGGAAGAAGCTTGAAGTCACATTGGTCACACATGAGAAAAGTCCCTAAACAAGATGACTATGAAAGACTTGGACCAGAGCTGAGCTAGAAGACCAGTGCTGAGGTCATTACAAAAGCATCCACAAAGGATAACCTCATTCTCCACACCTAGAGAGAAACTGTGACTCACCCACACTATGACCTCAAACCAAGAATCAAGACCAGTCCAACACAGTGAGAAACACAGCAGCATATTCAACAAATGGAACACACGAAAGTGAAGAAAAAGAGGGAACTGAGCAGTTTAATAGCCTTTACAGTAAGTGCTTGAGGGAATTGAGCAATTTGATAGCCTTCATAGTAAGTGTGCTTAATGCTGTCCATGATAAACAGAAGGAATAATGCTCATGAAATAGAGACCGGGTCGTGAAACATAAATACAAAACAATGAGGCTATAAAATTTAAAAAAAAGGACTGATATATTTTTTATCATTTTTTTAAATTAGGAAAACAACAGTAGATGTGTTGAATACAAAACTAACAGAAACAAGAACTACTAAACTAGAAGATTCAACTGAGAATGTAGCTAACATTTTTTAAGTAGATTAAAATTTTTGAAAAACAAGTTGGATATATGGAGGATAAATCCATTGGTACTAACATATATCTGGTAGAGAGAACACAGGTGACACAATATTTGAAAAACATAATGGCTCAGAATTATCTCAGAACAGAAAAGTGCAAGGCTTCATTTTGGAAAAGCCAGTAAGGATACAAGACACATCAAAGTAATAGAAATAACAGTAGATGCAATGAAATAAACTAAAGAATATGAAGGAGATAAAATGTTAAAAATCAACGAGGAAGGAAAAGGCAAGGAGATTACCAATAAATGAAACTGAGGTGGATCTCAAAACCAGAAGCTGGAGTGCATTGAAAGGCAGAGATCAGAAATAACAGATTAAATAAATACAAAACTGCTGTCAAGATAGATATTGGGAGTATTGGGAAATTTTGAATGATATTGTAGTTAGATAGATGATAGGTAGATATAGGTATAAACACAGATATAAATAGACATTGGTTAGACAGGTAGGTAGACAAAAGATGGAAGTATGCATGTCACTTTTTAAGTAACTAATTCTGAATATGGCTGATAGTTCTTTATTTGCACTTTTATATTTTCTATGTTTGTTAAAATTAACATCACAATCATATTTGCCTGTGTCTCTATTCATTAAAAAGTGAGATTATTTTTAGATGCTTTGCTTACATAGATTCAAAGTTTTACCATTTCTACTGTCTCAGTTCTGAAATAGCTGTTTGCAGACACTGGAGGAAATTTTTTAAAAAATTCAAGTGAGAAAGCAGAACTTTTTTTTTTTTTTTTTTTGAGACGGAGTCTCGCTCTGTCGCCCAGGCTGGAGTGCAGTGGCCGGATCTCAGCTCACTGCAAGCTCCGCCTCCCGGGTTCCCGCCATTCTCCTGCCTCAGCCTCCCGAGTAGCTGGGACTACAGGCGCCCGCCACTTCGCCCGGCTAGTTTTTTGTATTTTTTAGTAGAGACGGGGTTTCACCGTGTTCGCCAGGATGGTCTCGATCTCCTGACCTCGTGATCCGCCCGTCTCGGCCTCCCAAAGTGCTGGGATTACAGGCTTGAGCCACCGCGCCCGGCCAAGAAAGCAGAACATTTTTGTGCCTACTAGTTTATCATCCTGTGTCCCTAAATGCCAACTCTGCCGTATGAGTGAAACTCTTAAATCTTCCTTGGTCTGATTAAGGATAGGCAAAGGAAGATTTGACCATGATATGTTCATGAGTTAGCATATAAAGCTATCAGTTTCTCCCTTTCTACTTCTACCATAAAGCCGCACTATCCCTTCATTTCAAAAAGCAGTAAGAGAAAAGAACAAATGAATTACTCTTGTATCCATAGTGAAGTTATCTGAATGAGGCTCTTCAAAGCTTACCCCTGGATGGTCCTTGACATGTTGACCCTACAGACTAATACTTGCGTGGAAAAGCCAATACACTCCCTACTTTCATACTCATTGCCTCTGGGAGAACGCATAAGAATATTGAGTTATTTCAACACAATTGAAACATTCACTTGCCACTGATTTTCTTAGGAGTCCTAGGTCTGTTGAGAGACTCCAGATACTCATTTCTTGGGGATCATTAGAAAGTCCCTTGTCATGGGAAGTCTAAATCTGTAAGTCATTTTTCAGTGTGTTCCAGGGGCAAATAATAACACAGACAGTGAAAAGAACAAATTCAGAATGTGTTGTTTCTTGTGGTGCCCTGAAGTTAGAGAGCCCTGGCTCTCCAGATCTGATTGTATGTATCACTAATGGAAGAGTATCTACCCCAGGCAAACTGGCAAGTGCTACATATTGGAGGTTTTCTTTTTTCCAAAAACATTCTGGCACACCATCATCTCTTGTTTCATTTTCTTGGAAAATATAGATATCATTCAGAAAGTAGAATATTTTATATAATTTTATCAACTTAATCCATTAAAATATAAATGAATTATTACTTATTAAATTGCTAACAATTAATTTTTCTTTTTAAATTAAATCTAGACCTTTCAATAATTTAAATTTAAATTATTAGTTATAATACTAATGAAGAGAAAAAATAGGGAATAATTGTATTTCAGTCTTTTTTCTTCTTTTAACAGAAAAAGCCATCCTTTGAAGTCCTAATGCTATGAAGGACTGATCCATACATTTACACATCATTACAGTCTATCCTTGTAGATGTATAATGGTGACTTGCTGTGACACATATATATATACACACACACACACAAACACATATATGCTATATATGCTGTAAATAACACAACCCATAAATATATGCGCGCTCTCTCTCTCTCTCTCTATATATATATATATAAACACAACCCATAGAAATCATTTAAATTAGAAGTTTGGTTTTCTCTCTTTTGACCAGATTACTGATGATAAGAATTTATGTTTTTTTAAAAAAAAAATCTGGATTATTAAATTATAATTTATTTTCAGTAAAATGTACCATTTTTACTAGTTCAATGAAAGTTTTATGCAAGTAAGGAATTAAGTAATTTTATCATTTTTTACCTATCAGTTTGGGGGAAACATTGAAAATTTATAATATTCATTGATGAAATATTATATAATAGGACACTTTTTTGTTGGTAAAACATTTTAAAAATATTCTTATTGTTTTAATTTATAGAAAAGTTTACTCATAAAAATTGAGATGGTAGTACATAACATTCTGGCATACCCCACACCAAGCTTCTTTCTCTTATTAATAGCATCTTACATTACTATGGTACATTTGCATAATGAGTCAATGTTGATGTGTTATTGCTAACTAAAGTCCATTGTTTACTCAGCTATCCTTAGTTTATACCTAATGTCTTTTTTTCCCCAGATTCCCAACAAAGAAACCATATTACGTTTATTCATCACGTTTCCTTCAGCTCCCCTTGGGCATGACATTTTTTTCAGACTTTCCTTGTTTATGATGACCTTGACAATTTTAAAGCATACATTTGTCAGGTATGCTGTAGGACACTCATTTATTGAAGTTTATTGTTGCTTTCTTTTCATAATTAGACTAGATTTATAAGGTTTGTGAGGCAGACCACAGAAGTAAAGTATTGTTTTCATCACATCATATCACAATACATGCTATCAACATAACTTACCACTGTTCATGCTAACCTTGAACACGTGGCTATGGTAAGATTCATCAGTTTCTCTGTGGAAAGATTATTGTCCCTGTCTCTATTACTCAGAGCTCTCCAGAGAAACAGAATCAATAGGAGTAATATGAATATGAAAGAAGAGACATATCTTGGGAACTGGCTCACATAATCATGGAGACTGAGAAGTTCCATGATACATTGTGTGCAAGCTAAGGAACCAGGGAAACCAGTGGTACAGTTTAGTCCAAGTCCTAAGGCCCTGGGAACTCCGATGTCTCAGCTCAAGAATAGAGCGAATTCACACTTTTTCTACCTTTCTTTCTGTTCAGGTAATCCATGGATTGAATGATCCTTTCTCACATTGGTGAGGGTGGATCTTCTTTGCGGAGTCTACTAATACAATGCTAGTCTCTTCTGGAAACTCATACCCAGAAATAAAGTTTTGCCAGCTCTCCTAGTATCCTGTAGTCCAGTCAAGTTGTCACATAAAATTAACCACCACCCTCCTTTCTCCCTTTCCACACTTTGCTCTCTGGACAGAAGTCTCTGTGCAACTCAAATTTAACAAGTGGAGAGTTAGGCTCCTCCTCCCTTAGAAAACAGTGTCTACGTAAATGATATGGAAATTTTTTGCTTGGAGGATTTCTCTCTTTTCAACTGCTGATTAATTCATTCTGACATTTTTTAAAAATCTGTATGAAATCATGAACATTTATTTGGTGTTTTGGATTATAATCCAATAATCCAATATAATCCAATTCAATACATTTTTCTCAGCTTTAGCCATTGATAGCTCTTTCAGTGAGCTCCTACACTGTTTTGACATGCTTCCATCAATGTGTTTTGTTCTGTTTTCTGTTTTGAGAACTTTCTGGCAGTAGAAGAGTTACGGGTTCATCATGTATATGTCTGGCTCACTCACAAAATAAGCAGTTTCTCAATGGAGCCCCTGGTTCCACAATAGAACTTCAGCAACATAGCAGTGGATTATAGCCAGAAAGCTGCAAGGTGTAGACTATATGTCACAGGGAGATAGCAGGAAAACTAAAGAGAAAATGGGAGAAAAACAAAGTTAGAGGTAGTGATGGCTCTGCCAATTTACCTACAGTAAACATAAAACACAGAGCAACTCCTAGCAACACTAAAGTTTTGTTTACCTCACTTCCTATTGCCCTGTACTGTATGTCTTGCCTTTAACAAAAAAGTACACAGCATACCCAAAGGAATGAATTTAAAAAAAAAAACCTACAAATACACACAATCTGAAAAGACAAAGAAAGCATCAGAATAAGACTCACATATGGCACAGATTTTTGAATTGCCAGACAAGGAATTTAAAATAACTGTGATTAATACATTAAGCGTTCTAATGAAAACAGTAGGCAACATGCAAGAACAGATGGCTATGTAAGAAGAAAAATGGAAGTTCTAAGAAAGAATGAGAAGGAAATCGTAAAAACACTGTAAGAGGAATGAAGAGTGGCTTAAATATGCTCATTAGTGACTCGCTATGGCCAAGGAAAGAATCACTGAGTAGAAAGATCAACAGAAACTGTTCAAACTGAAAAGCAAAAGAAAACAGAATGGACGACAACAACCATGACAGGATATTCAAGAACTTTGAAGATGTGAAATATATGTAATTTAAATACACAAGAAGAAATAATGTAGCAGAAGCAATATTTAAAGCATTAATGCCTGAGAATATTCCAAAATTAATGGCAGACACCAAAAAATTCACAGATTGAGGAAGAATACCAACCAGTTTAAATAACTCCCCAAAAATATGCCTCATTATATCATATTTCAATTGGAGAAAGCCAAAGGCAAACTAAAGTATTAAAAGAAGACAGAAAATGACAACACCACATTACTTAGAAAGGAGCAAAAATAACAATTACATTGGACTTTGCATCAGTAACCATGAAAGCCAGAAAGGAGTGGACTAAAATAGTCAAAGCATTTAAAGAAAGATAATCCCAATAACCTAGAATTCTATATCCACTGAAATTATCCTTCAAAAGTGAAGGAGAACCAGAGACTTCCTCATACAAATATAAATTGAAGGAATTAATCACTAGGAGAAATGACATGCAAGAAATATTCAAAGTTTTTTGGGGTGATATAAAATGACATAGGTCAGAAACTCATGTCTACGTGATGCAATTGCAGTGGGGAAGAGATAATGAAAGTAAAATAATATATTTTACTTTTTAGTTGTTCTTAATGGATCTAATAGATAATTATCTGTTCAAATAATAGTGACAATGTAGTAAGTAATTTTACAGAAAAATGAAATGAATGACAGCAATATTATAAGAAACAACAGCAATATTACAAGAAAGAGAAGAGAAGAGGAGCGTTCTATAATCTTATGGTTAAAAATCAGTCTCATAGTGGCCTGTGTCCATGGGCTATCACCATCACATGTTGCTCCCCTTTCCCCACACAGGAAGGCTAGATGGGGATGGAGCTGGGTAATTGCTCTTCTACTAGGTCTGATGAGGCCCTGGTAAGGTCTTTTCCCTTGCAGAGTAGGCCTTTGTCATGATGAATCCTCCATGTGTACATTCAAATTGTTGCTTTTTCCCTTCTCCTGCCAGATACAAGAGGGTTTTCTTTTTCTCTTGACTCTTCATGAAACCCTAGTGGGGTTTTTGAGACAAGACTCATGAAAGGGGGTGATCCCCTCAGACTACCACCCTGAGGAGTTTCTCACACTCACACTGGTGCGCACTCAGCCACCACAAAAGCCATTTGTGAAGGTTACCATTTTTGTATTTCTACCAGTTTATAACAAGAGTGACTTCTGTTTCAGGTAAACTGATCTTAGCTGTGACTTTCTGTGTTTATCTGTCTGTCCAAAGTTTGGGGTGGCAGTTTGCCCTGCAACCTCAGTTCTCTGACGGTTGCAAGAAAACTCACTGATTTTCAGTTTGTTCAACTTTATTTTCGTTATAATATAGGAGTGATGAAACCACAGTGAAATGAATTTTAACATTTCATAGAGTGACATAACCGTCTCCACATCAAATTATAGATGGTTCATAACTCCAAATAAT
>NW_012101587.1:6924917-6927938 GCF_000951045.1 Mandrillus leucophaeus | reverse complement strand
CCGTCTCAAAAAAAAAAAAAAAAAAAAATCAGTCTCATAGTGGCCTGTGTCCATGGGCTATCACCATCACACGTTGCTCCCCTTTCCCCACACAGGAAGGCTAGATGGGGATGGAGCTGGGTAATTGCTCTTCTACTAGGTCTGATGAGGACCTGGTAAGGTCTTTTCTCTTGCAGAGTAGGCCTTTGTCATGATGAATCCTCCATGTGTACATTCAAATTGTTGCTTTTTCCCTTCTCCTGCCAGATACAAGAAGGTTTTCTTTTTCTCTTGACTCTTCATGGAAACCTAGTGGGGTTTTTGAGACAAGACCCATGAAAGGGGGTGATTCTCTCAGACTACCACCCTGAGGAGTTTCTCACACTCACACTGGTGCGCACTCAGCCTCCACAAAAGCCAGTTGTGAAGGTTACCATTTTTGTATGTCTACCAGTTTATAACAACAGTGACTTCTGCTTCAGGTAAACTGATCTTAGCTGTGACTTTCTGTGTTTATCTGTCTGTCCAAAGTTTGCGGTGGCAGTTTGCCCTGCAACCTCAGTTCTCTGACGGTTGCAAGAAAACTCACTGATTTTCAGTTTGTTCAACTTTATTTTCATTAAAATATAGAAGTGATGAAACCACAGTGAAATGAATTTTAACATTTCATAGAGTGACATAACCGTCTCCACATCAAATTATAGATGGTTCATAACTCCAAATAATTTCCTGTGTCCCTTTATATTTATCTCATTCACACAACCTTGTATCTGGCACCGCTCTTCTCTGTCCTTAAATTTTGCCTTCTTCATTTATTACAAAATTGTCCATTATACGGGTGGAATGCCACTTAAATGGAATAATAATGGATGCAGACATTTGATTCTCCTTTCATTTATTTTACCTATTCAAGAATGGAAAAGCTGGCATGCTTGCTACAGGTTCCTTCCTCATCAGGTACTATATTCAACCTTTCTAGCCCAGCTCTCACACCCTGCACTCCAGCATTCAGGAAATGTCCAGTAGGGGAAAATGACCATGTACTTGAAATTCCTCTAGATTCTAAATGCATGGCAATTCACGTGGTCAGTTTATACATTTAATAAATGAAACAGTAAATAATTTGAAGGCCATGTAAAGATCACCTTTAATGATCATGTTACTAACTCTGTGAATTCAACTTAACTCAGGAGACTGTCAACACGTCTGACTTAGAGTATACAGGGTACATGAAATGTGCCCGAAGTTCTGCACAGTTTCATGATTTTGCAAGAATGTACTTGCAGCATACGGAACAGGAAGCAGCGGCTCCTCCTCTGTTTACTTCAGTGTAACGTTAATGCAATTCTAATATGCACACATTACTCTTTTGCCATTTAATGTAAAGAAAGTCTATTATAAACAGTAACAAACAACTGGATTCAGTGATGGCCTTTTTATCTTCAAATACATTTAACTTTTAATTAAAGTATTTTTTCTTAGTAATGTCATCAATACACAAAAGCATCTAGGCCTAATTAGTGGAAATTTTCCCATCATTGAGGGAGGAGTCGTAATTATGCTCAGGCCTCATGGCTGCCTTTTAGGAAATTGCAAACACAGTTCACTAAATGGCACTTTTGCCAGATGACTTGTGCGGCATCCAAGTTGTTAGTCAGAGTAAAGGCAGGTCTCCCATGTGGGTTTACAAGGGAAACCAGAACAGCTTAGTTTTGTATGTTCAAGCCAACACCCATATTACACTCACTAGAAGTGGTTCAGAGGATGCTAAATTTTTATAATAAAAATTATTTATTGTTTATACATATAAACAGTTAAGTGTGTTTTCAGGTACACACAATCTTATTTTATTAGCATACCTGAGATTTTTTAGAAATTTCAGTGTTACTTTAGATCATCTATTTTTTTGTAATTAGTGTTTTTAAGCATTATACTGACTGTGTAAATGTGTTTATGTACATATGTACATATATGTACACACATATATACATACGTATTGTGTACATATATACATATGCATATGTATACATATTTACACACATATGTATGATTCCAGAAGGTTCACAGATATAATCTTTATTAGTCAACAGATATTTATTGGGTGTTTACTATGCCCCAAGCACTAGCTATGCAACTGTGAATAATGGCCCTTTTCCTTTTGCAAATTTTAACCAAATAAGCAAAAAAGACTCTAAGAAAGCAATATAACACGAGAAAATGCCAAAGATAGCCCCACTAACATAATCAGGATTTAACTCTGTCTTTACTTTAGCAAAGGACATTTTTATCCTCTGAAATAATAGTAGCATATAGTACCAATTCCAAATTAGCAAATGAGAGAAGGCAAAATATAGTGAGCTTTTAAATTAGTCAAGTATCAAGTACAGGTGAAAGGGAAATGACAAATAAGTAGTACGCATGCATACAATACAAGGAACTGAGTATAACAGGTCTCACTAAATAGTAACGGGCCAACTGCTTGTTAAAGGGAATTTATAAGAACTATATTAAGTTACATTTTATGAAGTGTAATATGAAGAGATGGGCAGTTAAATACTAAAACAAAAAGGTGGGATGTGAGTAAATAGCAGAAGTACAAAACTAATACTGATTCGGGAAGATTAAAGACAGTACAAAGGCCTAGGTGCCCACAAAAATTAAAAATTAAAAAAGCGCTATGAAGGCAAACAACATTTTCAGAGACAAATCGTTAAAAATTCAAATAAAACTTGGAAAAGAAAACTGTATTGGGACATTTATATCTATCCCAATTAATTATAATAGCCAAAAATATAAGTAAAGAAATGGATGAAATGAACAATTATCCTAATAGGTATATAGAAAATATTCATTTTATTATATCCATGGAACAATTAGATAATTGATTACATATTTAGCATCCCCCAAAAGACATATTAAAAATAAATTTAAATTATAAAATTAGTACTAGCTCTTTTCTCTATTCATAGTATACATATAGAAGTTAATAATAAAATATAACAAATGTATGAAATATGTTTGCAAAAGAATGTTTATTGCAAC
>NW_012101587.1:6921222-6923737 GCF_000951045.1 Mandrillus leucophaeus | reverse complement strand
GTACATGCTGAGTGGTTCATGGGTAGCCATGGGTGGCCAGAAAAACCACCATAAGTTCCCATTCTGGTGTGTCAGCCAGGCCCCCAGGCTTCAGACTATCCCTGGTTTGAAGGTGGGCCTCCACTAGGGACATACGGTGTGATGGTTAATACTGTCAACTTGATTGGATTGAAGGATGCAAAATACTGATTCTGGGTGTGTCTGTGAGGGTGTTGCCAAAAGAGATTAACATTTGAGTCAGTGGGCTGAGAAAGACAGGTTCACCCTTAATCTGGGGGACACCCCGTCATCAGCTGCCAGTGCAGCTGGAATATAAAGCAGGCAGAAAAATGTGAAAAGATGAGACTGCTCTAGGCTCCCAGCCTACATCTTTCTCCTGTGCTGGGCCCTTCCTGCACTCAAACATTGGACTCCTAGTCCTTAAGTATTGGGACTCAAACTGACTTTCTTTGCTCCTTAGCTTGTAGACAGCCTATTGTGGGACCTTGTGATCATGTGAGTTAATACTTAATAACCTCCCCTTTATATACATATTTATCCTGTTAGTTCTGTCTCTTTAGAGAACACTGACTAATACAGATTTGGGTACCAGGAGTGGTTCTAGAGGAATAGATTAAGGATGGAGTTCTTTTATTGGTTTGGGGGTTTCTGGAGTTGGCTGCTTAATATGATTAGACACCAAAATGCTAAGGACTCTACTTCTAATAGAGTGGAGAACACTGACAGTCCTTGGCGTGAACTGTTTAGAGAATTATGTAAAGTAAATGCATTTGAAACTCCTGCTTCACTGCTCGTGAGAGGCAAGGAGTTTAGTGACTCTGTACGTAATACATTTGACCATATGTGGAGAACCAAGGAACATAATGAAGTTGGTTGGTTGCTCCTCAGTTCAGTGGACAAAGTTAGGGTGTCCCTTAGTATCACCATGCCCTGTGATTAAGGTCAATGAGAAACTACAAGAGCTCTGCCCAGGCAGGACTACAAATGGCCCAGACCCTTCAGGAATGAAGGTTTGGATCACTCCGCTGGGAAAAAATAATGACCTGCTGAGGTGCTTCCTGAACGCAAAGAGAATACAGAATGGGTAGTAGAAGAAGGTCATCGTCAATACCAGCTACAACCACATGACCAGCTGCAGAATTGTCATGAATATTTCCTCCTTCTTTTGTTAAAAACATGTTTGTGCATGTATACGCTTGTACTAAGAAAACATCTTCATTTTATTTCCTTTTCCTTTTATCATGTAGCATAAGATTTATTGACTTCATATCAGCGTTTAAGTATTGTTAACTTAATGTAATAGTATTTGGGTTGGGGATTGGTGCATTTCCAGTTGTACGAAGGATAGTTGTATTATGTTAGGTGTAATTATGAGATTATTGTTTTTATTTGAAGATTATGTATGATCTCATGAGATGTGTATGGGTTCAAGTTGACAAGGGGTGGATTTGTGATGGTTAATACTGAGTGTCGACTTGATTGGATTGAAGGATCCGAAGTATTGATCCTGGGTGTGTCTGTGAGGGTGCTGCCAGAGGAGATGAACATTTGAGTCAGTGGGCTGGGGAAGGCAGACCCACCCTTAATCTGGATGGGCACCATCTAAACAGCTGCCAGCGAATATAAAGCAGGCAGAAAAACGTGAAAAGGCGATACTGGCTTAGCCTCCCAGCCTACGTCTTTCTCCTGGGCTGGGTACTTTCTGCCCTTGAACATCGGACTCCAAGTTCTTAAGTTTTGGAGCTTGGACTGGCTCTCTTTGCTGCTCAGCCTGCAGATGGCCTATTGTGGGACCTGGTGATCATGTGAGTTAATACTTAATAAACTCATGTGTGTGTATATATATGCGCATATATATGCACACATATATATGTGTGTGCGTCTGTATATTCCATTAATTCTGTCCCTCCAGGCAACCCTGACTAATGCATATGGTAAGATTATATTCAGTTTTGTAAGAAACTGCCAACTTCGTTCCAAAGTGGCTGTGATATTTTGCATTGCCAGTGGTGTTGAATGTGCGTTCTGATTTCTCCACGTTTCTGTCAGCATTGGGTTTCATCATACTCTGTGCTTTGGCCATTCTAATACGTGTCTCAGTAAATAAGTTTTACTGTTTTTAGTATTGTGTGGCAAATTGTTTACTAAATATTTATTTTTGTTAAAGATATCTTTCAAATATACATCTAATATAAAATATATATGTGTGTATATATATAATATTCCATTTAAAAATTGAAAGTATACAATCTTTCCAGTGTTTATCTCGCTATTTACTGGGTATATAGCTATTTTGATAGACTCTTCTCTATATTCATTTGTTATTGCTCAAGATTTTATAGCATACTTTATTCTCCACATAAATGCGTTTTTTTAACCAACGGTAAGCTGGATAATATCAGGTGTCCAAGAAATAGGTTCGAAGTATTAGCAACGTATCTGCTCCATTCATTGTGAAGTAATTTGACACTTCGAAAGATAGTAAGATCACTTGTATCTGATAAAAGTGGAATCC
>NW_012101587.1:6918923-6919727 GCF_000951045.1 Mandrillus leucophaeus | reverse complement strand
TTGTATGACCTCCACCCACTGATTCAGAGTTATTCATTAACTCAGAAGGAAAATCACGTAGCATAAAACAAAGAATTATGTTTCTGAGTGGACTTCTTTTTAAACTAAAAGAGAACCCAGCAGGTGGACCTGTTTGGAGAATGTGAGCCTTTTAGGCAGGCCGTGTCTGCACAGGTGCTGACCTGGCTGCAGCATTAAACCTTTGATGAGAAATAAGACTGAGAGGATGGCCCTGACAAAGAACTGGTGGAATCCACGGCTTCCCGGCAGGGCATGGGGAACGTAGGTGGCGGGTCCTGTCCCCCTAGTCAGACAGGGGGGAGACCTCAAGAGAAGAGCAGCAGAACCAAAAATACCTGGGCTGAAAAAGGAGCAGAGATGCGAGTGGGGAGTCCTGCAGCTGGAGGCTTCGACAGGACCAGCAGATATCAGCGAACAACAACAAGGGCCAGAGGAAAGGAAGCTCATCTAACGGGGGCCATGTATGGAGAGCGTGACACGGTGGCTCTCCACGCCACTCCCTCAGACACGGGGTGATACGGAAGCACCTCACTCACCCCTACCCCCAACACTGAGCTCACTACCTGGGGCAGTTAGGCAAGAAGGGAGATACAGAAGAATGCTGAATGATCCTACTATTTTTTCTCTAGAAACTGACTTTTTCACAAGAAGTAATTTAGGATAGTTTAGCAAAATTAGATTTTCCACTTAACATACAGAAATTAAGATTCAAAAGCAAAGTAAATTTTCTTTATAAAGAAATCAAGTTACTTATTTGACAAATCTAAGTTTATGATTCACAAA
>NW_012101587.1:6910052-6911933 GCF_000951045.1 Mandrillus leucophaeus | reverse complement strand
CTCCACGTTTCTGTCAGCATTGGGTTTCATCATACTCTGTGCTTTGGCCATTCTAATACGTGTCTCAGTAAATAAGTTTTACTGTTTTTAGTATTGTGTGGCAAATTGTTTACTAAATATTTATTTTTGTTAAAGATATCTTTCAAATATACATCTAATATAAAATATATATGTGTGTATATATATAATATTCCATTTAAAAATTGAAAGTATACAATCTTTCCAGTGTTTATCTCGCTATTTACTGGGTATATAGCTATTTTGATAGACTCTTCTCTATATTCATTTCTTATTGCTCAAGATTTTATAGCATACTTTATTCTCCACATAAATGCGTTTTTTTAACCAACGGTAAGCTGGATAATATCAGGTGTCCAAGAAATAGGTTCGAAGTATTAGCAACGTATCTGCTCCATTCATTGTGAAGTAATTTGACACTTCGAAAGATAGTAAGATCACTTGTATCTGATAAAAGTGGAATCCACTTACATTATTTTTATTTCACAAGCCTCCCTAAAGAATAAAGTGCTTAATACCAAGCAAAGCACTCTTCCTCTCTCTACTTACGAAAAACACTCTGACCTGTTGTCCTCTGTCACCTTCCTTCTGAGGCTTTTATCGACTTCCCAGTAAAACTACACCTCTCAAATTTGACAAAGCAATGGAGTCCCATATTTTAATAGAGGATTATGGTTTTATGGCTTTAAAAATCTTCCTTGCTTCAGTGTGCTACTTAGTTTCAGCTTAAATCTCTAATACTGCTGGCTTTGATCAGTGACATTTGTAGGATTGGTGAAGTGTTTACTTCAAAGAAATTGTTTGCTTTATCCAACGTTTAAGGATTTTTAATGTAAACATTTTCAGGTATTCTAAAGTATATTCTAATAGAAAGTCTGTATTTGGGTTTATCATTGCAATGCAAGACAGGGTTCTAAAATTATATAATATAATGTTAAGAAACAAATCAACTTACGTGTACAAATGAGTCTTCTTTACCTAAAAGAGGTCACAGAGAGGAGATACATACTTATCCACTTATAGTGTCTCTTAACAAGACCTCTAAAAAACATATTGCTTTTGGGATTAGTCAGTGAGTCCTCAATGATACTCACTGATATCTTTAATTAATCTTGAGTAGACTCTAGTTCTCCACAGCAGCTGTTCTATATTCTTTCCACCTTCTTCTACCTCTCTAGTGCATTTTTATTGGTTCACTTTCAAATGAGCTTGATTCCTACTTTACTGGGGAAAAAAAATAGATTTTTACATACAATTTTATTCACCCTTACTCTGCTTCAGCATAATCTCTATTAATTCTTAACCTGTTGGGTTGCAGAACACATTGAGACTAATAAAAACCTCTTCAAATCAAGTGTCACAAAGAATGCCAACCCATAATATTAAGGGTAGAGGCTCTGTGATCCCCTTTGTGCTACCATTTTTTGTGTGTATGTGCTATCTGAATGAATTAACTTAAATCCCCTCACCCCCAACTCACCAATGGGCCCTGGTGTGTGTTATTCCCTCTCTGTGTCCATGTGTTCTCATTGTTCAACTCTCACTTATGAGTGAGAACTTGCAGTGTTTGGTTTTCTGTTCCTATGTCACTTTGCTGAGGATGATGGCTTCCAGCTTCATCCATGGCCCTGCAGAAAACACGATCTCATTCCTTTTTTATGGCTGCATAGTATTCCATGGTGTATATGTACCACGTTTTCTGTATTTAGTCTATCATTGATGGGCATTTGAGTTGGTAGGAATATAAATCATTCTACTATAAAGGCACACGCACATGAATGTTTATTACAGCACTATTTTCTTTTCTTTTTTTTTTTTTTTTGAGGCGGAGTCTCACTCTGTCGCCCAGGCTGGAGTGCAGTG
>NW_012101587.1:6895385-6909070 GCF_000951045.1 Mandrillus leucophaeus | reverse complement strand
TCCCTCTCTATTACACACATAAAAATGAGCTCCTTATCTAAGTCCCAAAGCCTATGTCTCCTTTGGATTTTCCTCACTTCGCTCATGGTCTTCCTGACCCCTCGGGTGTATAGAACATGTTCCAGCTTTGAGGTAAAAACGAAGTACAACCACCACCATTCCAAGTCAGATTCCTGGTGCACAGGGTTTTGAATTCTTACTGACAGCAGAGGAATTCTTGTGGAAAGGGCTGCTGTTCCTCATTTTGGAAGACTGGGGCTGTGCAAGGGAAGTTGATATAAAATTGAGCTGTCATTTTTCAGAGCAGCTCCAGGAAGCACTTTGCACCCACCATGAGGTCTGCTACCAGACGCTGCAGGTATTTATCTACATAAAGCAGGTTAGCGATACTCCCAAGCATATTAACAGGTTCTGCCCTGGTTAACCAAGACCAGTGCTGGTCTTAATTTCTCAGGGGAAGTCCTGTTATACCAGTCTACCTAGACAAAGGCTATAACTCTTTCAAACAATTATATGTTCTATCTTTTAGGTCTGAAATACCATCTTTTTCTTAATTATAAGCTGGTCATTAAAATGGCTAAAAACATTTCATTGCAAAACTGGAAAGCATTAGCAGGATTTATTGGCTTTCTATCACCATGTTAATATGTCTTAATCTTCCTGCTCTCTCTATCTCTTAAAACTAGAATTATTATTTCAATAAAAAGTTCTCACTTATGGAACCAGCAATGCTCAGCTCTTTTTCAGCCTCCTCTCATTTGATTTTGCAAAAGACGGGTTGTTACCAACGGAAGAGATCAACAGTGAAAGTGGAGGTCCAGGCCTCAGCAGCCAGTGACCGAAATGCCTCCAAACTTCCTCCATTTCAGAGCTGTGGCTGGAAGAAGAGGATAGAGGATTTTCCACTTCAATGCCTCTTTCTTTCTGCCATCACCTTCACCATGGTTACAGATGCAGCCACATTTGACTGAGGATGGGGGAGAAGAATGGACGGAAGGAAGAAAGAAAATGTATTAGTCCATTTTCACACTGCTGATAAAGACATACCAGAGACTGGGGAGAAAAGGAGGTTTAATTTGACTTACAGCTCCACATGTCTGGGGAGGTCTCACAATCATGGTGGAGGGTGAAAGGTACTTCTTACATGGTGGCAGCAAAAGAGAATGAGGAAGAAGCAAAAGCAGGAATCCCTAATAAACCCATCAGATCTCGTGAGACTTAGTCACTATTACGAGAATAGCACAGGAAAGACAGGCCCCCATGATTCAATTACCTCCCACTGGGTCCCTACCACAACATGTGGGAATTCTGGAAGATACAATTTAAGATTTGGGTGGGTGCACAGCCAAACCATATCAGGAAAGGAGGAAGACAGAGAGGAACGCGGGGAGTTACAGTAAGCAGAGAAGGGGAATCTGATGCACGCTTTGTAAGCTCAACTAGTGGGGAGCAAATTCATTCCCCAAACACTAAGTGTGATTATTTGTCGACTCTGGGCTCAGTTATGTGGGTGGAGGTGGGAGCAAAGTATGGCCTTGCCACAGGGGAAATGATAGGGGCCAGGGAAAGGCTGCCAACAAAGACCTTTCCATGGTAGACACAGGGGCAAGGTGCTGGGAGACGATGAAAGAGGAGGAGAATCCACTCCGCTTGCTGAGAAAGGGGATGCGTTTTTCGGATAGCATCTTGCCTGAACAGCACCCTGAAAAATACCAATAATAATCACCCAAAACCTCATCTAACCCATGATCATTAGTTGATTCAATACAATTTATGCAATTTCCATCACAACACTATAGGATAGATACTTTAAAAATTATGATCAGGATTTTTTCAGTAGAAGAAAATGGAAGGGAGAAAGCCATGTAGAGGGAAGGCAGGAAGCAGACTCACTGGCACAGAGCCCAGGAGGACCCTCAGAGAGGGAGGATGCCAGGCAGCAAGGTTGGGACCAGATTGTGACACTGAAGCAACGTGGGCTCGACCCTACCAGCTGGGCACACACCACACAAGAGTATTGAAGAGAAGGGAACAGGAAGCTCAGAACTCTCATTGAGAAAGATACTTGGCCAAGGGAGAGAATTGCTTGAGGCCAGCTGTTCAAGACCAGCCCGGGTCACACAGTGAGACCCTGTCTCTACCAAAAAAAAAAAAAAAAAAAAGAAAGAAAGAAAACAAAAAGAAAAACTATTCGTGGCCTCTCATGTGGAGGAACCTTCCCAGACTCTCTGTGTTCTCATATCTCAAGTCTGGGATAAAGGAAAAGTCCACTTTTTCGCATTCTGCATTTTTTGTACTACACAGGAAGCTTCCCAGGGCCGGGTCTGTCCTTCTGGGAGGCCCCTGTGATGTGTGGTTTTTCAGCACTGCCTGGGGCTGGTGCATTCATCTGTCTCTATCAAAGGGGAAGGTTTATTAGTCAGTGAAGGCAGCTGCAAATCCAAGGCCATATTTTCTGATGAGCTTTATTGGTAATAAAGCAGATATTTTGATATCAAAACATGTAACTTCTGTTTTATCACTGAAGAGATCATGACCCTGGAAAACAAAGCAGGGTGTTACTTATTGGCCCCCAAAACCTAACTGTATACATGCATGGCAAGAAAGAGAGAGAGACAGATTGTTTTGATACGCAGTATAAGTATACACTTCTTATTCATGATGAAATGTATTAAAAGGCAAGCTAAACAAAACTGAGGCACAATAAAATTCTTAATAGTTTATTTGTGCAAATAAAGATTCTGGAATTAGGAACTCTATGCCAGAAGTGGTTTGGAGCCCTCAAGGAAGGAGTATGAGGGTCATTCTTTTATGGAGCGAAGGAAGAAGCCACACAAAGGAGATGTGTGATTGGTTACAAAGTTGCCTTATTTGTTCTATTCCACCAGAAAGTCTCTAGTTACATAATTTTAAGTTTGTTGGCTGCTTTTGGTTGGTTGAGCTTATGTTCTGTTTTTCAAAATAGGCAATTACAAGAAATAGCTCGTTTCACTTATGTTTGCAAATCAAGCAAAGTTGGTGTCACGAGGCCTGGCAGGCTTTGTCTGCTTGGGGCTTCTGCAGGCCTGGTCCCCATTTTAATTTACGTTAACAGATGGGAGACTCAAGTCTGTGCTTTTTCATTTAGCCTCACAAAATGTGAGTTTTATTTTTTAACCTGTTGAGGGTGTGATTATTTTGTTCAAAAATACAATATGCTTTCTTGACAACCTGCCTCCCAAATATAGCACAAATAATTTAGTTTGTGTTCAAGTTTAATAATAGTGATCTGTTTAAATGATTTGGGGAAAAAATGTCCTGCCTTGGACCTAAAGACATGGCACTGTATTGTTCTCTTGTGGCAATTTAAGGTATTCTGAAGGGCAGTTTTTAACACTATCCTTAATAATATGTTGTTGAAAAAAAAGTTGATCTAAATATGTAATGATCAATTCCCACCAAGGGAAATCTTTGTTAAACATATAGGCAGTGACAACCTTTGACTTTATGTTCCTACCCTAAATAAAAATAGATAAAAGACACTTTGGTCTCACATCTCAGACTTACCAAATCTTTCAGTGGCTGAAATAGTTTTATAAGAGTCATTTGGGAGAGGAAAGAAGGGATCCCTTCTTCAGAAGCAGATGCACCTAGAGGGAATAAAACGTCCTCTTACATTTTCATCTAAGTTTTAGTTGAGAAAAATCCCAAATAGTTCTTGAAAAAGAAAGAAAGGAATGAAGAAAAGAAAGACTGAAGAAAAAGAGAAGCAGAGGAGAAGGGAAGATGGAGGAAGGTACAGAGGGAGGGAGGGAAAGAGAGGAAGAAGGAAAGGCATATTCAAAGCTGGGCCTCTGTACATTTTGTAAACAGCTTTATTGAGGTGTAATTGACATAGAAAGAACTGTACAAATTTAATGTGTACCGTTTGATGAGTTTGAACATATGCACACACCTGAAACCGCCTTTCCCAAATTATAACTGAGGAAATTATGACAGTGAAAGAAGTCAGACCTAACCACTTCATCTTGCTTCTAACCTTTAAGCTGTCCTTGTCCATTCCTCAGCATAGGCCGACTAACTTTGGGAAGGAATTCAGTTCATGGTTTGCCTCTGAAACAAAATTGGTAACAGCCGTTTCCTGAAAAGACCCCTTTGTTACCTGGGGACCAGTCTGCCTTTGCAGGACTAATGAATTCACTACAAGATTAGAAATTACAGTTTAGGGGTTGTGCAGCCTCTGGCTCCAAGCATCTAAGCCTCCCCAGACCTCTCCTGGGGATAACATCACTACTGCAAAACCTAAGATCGGGGCTGGCGAACGTGGTGAAACCCCATCTCTACTAATAATACAAAAAATTAGCCAGGCGTGGTGGTGTATGCCTGTAATCCTAGCTGCTCGTGAGGCTGAAGCAGCAGAATTGCTTGAACCTGGGAGGTGGAGGTTGCAATGAGCCAAGATGGTGACATTGCACTCCAGCCTGGGCGAGAAGTGCAAAACTCTGTCTAAAAAAAAAAAAAAAAAAGGGGAGAGGCTTGAGATATTTTGCAGACCCTGTACTCGGTGGATCAGCTGACACCACCCAGATCTGTAATCTGGCTCAACCAGTTCTGCCATCCCACCCAGGAACAGAAGCCAGCAAGGACAACTGACTTCGACCCCCTTTGATTCCATCTCCAACATGAACAACCAGCGCTCCCCACTTCCCAAGCCCCTACCTGCCAAATTATCTTTAAAAACTCTGATTCCCGAATGCTTGAGGAGACTGATTTGAGTAATAATAAAACTCTGGTCTCTTGCACAGGCTTTGCATGAATTACTCTTTCTCCATTGCAATTCCCCTGTCTTGATAAATTGGTTCTGTCTAGGCAGCCGGCAAGGTGAACCCCTTGGGCGGGCGGTTACATACCCATGAAGCCATCAGAACAATCAAGGCGATAAACATACCCGTCACCTCGAAAACCTTCCTTGCATTTATAAAGCAAGTTTGCCGGGGGAAGAGAGAGAAGCCAGTGAGGGCTTTCAGAACCCAAATACATCTCAAGAAAACTGGGTAGGCGTTCCCAGCAAGAAACTCTAATATGAATATAGAGGCACATATTGCACTGGACCAAGGTAACCAGCTAAGGAAGGCTATTGCAATGAGAGAAAAGTCAGGACTCAGTCGCCAGAAAGAGCTGGAGTTGGAGAGAGTATCTGAGGCCATCTGTGTTTGCTAATTGGCCTTATGCAAAGGAAAAGTACATTTCCTCTTATCTTCTTGCAGGAGGTAGTTGTACAACTTAGAGCAGGGAAGTTAGGCTTCTACCCTCTCCCAAAGACCGGGAGGTGGGGACGCTAGCTTCTCTGATTACATGTCAAAGGCATGGCTCCCAGGTGCTTGAAAAGAGACTTTCGGATTAGGAAACTGCCAAGGAGCATTTTAACAGATTTGTATCTCAAACAGGTGATGATAATGACCAGTTTTTCTAAAGCAAATGCTTTAAGGAGAGGGAGTGAAAAGGCCTCTGGGGTTAGGGTACCTGCATTCCGTAAGGGCTGGTGAAAGGGAGGTCAGGCCTAGAAGCGGGACGCCTCTCTGAGGTTTGGTCAAACTGAGGGGAACATGGAGGCCACCTTGGTCCTTGGAAATAATTCAACAGAGATAAAATTACTCTGAAAGGTGAGGAAAAAAAGGAAGGCTGCCTGGGGATCCCTGGACTTGGTGACACTGAGGTGAATTCTGCAAGCTTCCCCTTTATCTCCCTTATATCCCAGACTGGGAACCACGGTCTTGGACTTTGAAACTAACAACAGGCGCAGACCAAAAGAGAATAGGAAAAATAAACAAACAAAAACAAACCTGGGCCGGGCTGGGCCGGTGCGGTGGCTCATGCCTATAATCCCAGCACTTCGGGAGGCCGAGGTGGGTGGATCATTTGAGGTCAGGAGGTAGAGACCGGCCTGGCTGACATGGTGAAACCCTGTCGTTACTAAAAATATAAAAATCAGTGGAGCGGTAGTGGCACGTGCCTGTAATTCCAGCTACTCGTGAGGCTGAGGCAGGAGAATTGCTTGAATCCAGGAGGCAGAGGTTGTGGTGAGCTGAGACTGTGCCACTGCACTCCAGTCTGGGCGACAGAGCGAGACTCTGTCCAAAAAAATATATATATATCTGGCTTCTCTCTGGACAAAGTGGCAGGAAAGGGACAGAGCAGCAGAGGCCTGGCAGGGGGATCCGTGCCTGAGCACACCTGGGGAAGAGCAGGCCTCCCCAGCGACAACAGCCTGAGCAGGTGCCCTCCCCATCCTAGGTGTTGGTGACTCAATCTGCCAGCAGCATCAACTTCAGCAGAGCCTGGGCAGCTACCTACCCACCATCACCCGTCCCACTCTCAGTGGTGTGGGTGGCCCTTGGGCAGTGCCAGTTAGCCTGATATCCCTGGGACCTCCACCCTGCAGCAGAAAATGACCCAGGGCCAGCATCCCCCTGAACTTCCCCTTGAATCAGAAAGCAAATCAGGGTCAATATTTGTTTTACTCCCACCCAAAGGCACCTGCAGAGATAGAAATCAGAGACCCAGAGGCATCAGAAGAGTGAAAGCATACCAGAATGTTACTGAAAGTACTCTGAAAACTACAACGTTATTGGATATAAAGCTTATAAAAGTAAGCCAAGACCTACAAGCTAAACTTAAGAAAGTTGACAAAAAATGTTTAGCAAAATAAGTTTAAGTTGTCTGCTAGAATATATTTAAATGGGATCAAAGTCTCCAAACATCCAAAACGTCTAGAATATGATGAAAAAGCGGATGTCATACCACAAACCAGGAAAAGCACAATCTGAATAGTATAGACAATCCACTGTTGCCAATGAGAAAATGAACACCAAAATAAATCAGATATTAGAATTATCTGACAAGAAATTTAGAGTAGCCATCGTTCAAGTGCTCCAGTGAACAATTTGAGTTATCTTGAAACAAATGAAGAAATGGAGAATCCCAGCAAATAAATTAAAGTTACTAAAGAATTCTAAAGGCCTTGCCTCACAGCCTCTGTGTGCAGAGTCCAAGTATTCATCAATACTGTCTGTGACAGAGAGGCCAAGGCCATTGGTCCTCAGCAACACATCCTCATGGTGATGTATCATGTCATTAATCATTTTAAAATAAGCTACAGCCTCTTAGATTGTGCCTGCCTCAAGAGAAGGCTGCCTCATTAGCTAAACAGATTTCCTCCCAGGTTGCAGGTTTTAAAAGCAACCTTCCCCCTTCCCAAGTAAGAAGTGAGGTCTTCTCAGTCCTTATTGTGCAGACAATGACCTGTTCACGAAGATGCCTGAGACCTGGGGATTCAAAAGGTTGGCCCTCCAGCCACGTGTGGTTGCCTTTTGACAATGGATATTTCTTGAATGTTCCCACATTTTCACCTCTACGAGATGGACTTGTCAGGTTTGAGTCTCAGTGTACTCCCTGATGGGACAGTGTTTTCACCTGGGCCCAGAAACAGACAATAATTGAATAATTGCACTCAGAAGGGAGAAAGCTTTCGGGAGAGGGGACTTCCCAAAGTCCAAACACCTAAAGGCCAGATCTCATCAGATCTCAAATTGATCACAGCCTCTTTTAAGTCCACCAGAAATCCTGCTGTAGAGGTTGTTGTGAAGTTATAAGTGGCTTCATTTGGACGTCTAAGGTTTGTGTACATTTTTTTCTAATTCTTTAAATCACCTTTCAAAACATAAGTGAGAATACGCTACCCTTATATGAATTTCTTCAAGAGGATATTTTAACTATTTGTATTTAGAGTGTCAAATTCTGACCTGTTAATAATTTTATAATAAGGTACAATACGTGTAACTGTTTTCTCAGTGATAGTCCAAATATAACTATGAGGTTCTATTTAATAAGGATTAATCAATTTAACAGTGATTAAATTGTCCATTGTCATTAATGATAGTGAATTCATGCATTTAATTTCAAAGTAACTTTTTTTTCTTAAATTCTGGAATTATTCTCATTATCGGCTTCCTATTTATTAACGGTAACACTTCAGTTATCATAAGGAGGAGCAGTAACCACAAGCAGTCTGTTTTCTACTAGTTGCCACCTGCATTGGCATTTTATTCAGAAAATACCTTTTGTGTTATTTTGTTTTTAACATTTCTCAGTCCTAACAAAGTTTTGTTTTTTTAATTTTTTTTGGGGGGGTGGGAAGCGTTTATGTTTTTGCAGCATCTCACTTGGATTTAGCCATGATAAAAGTCAGAAGATGTAAGTAAGTTTCCTCACAATTCTAACATGCCCAGTAGTAAAAATGTTGTATTGGTTTGTATTAACCAATTTTCCTATATAAAAATCTACTTGGAAAATCTATATATAAAAATATTTTAGAGTTTTTTCTTATTTTCTTATATTATGACATGAATTGCATTATTATTATTTTAATGATATTAGTAAAAATTGAATTTCCCTACATTAAATAAACTACTTCTCGAAAATTTATTTTAGCTGAGCGTTCTAACACCTATTTACAGAAGACTCAAAGTTAATTTTTTAAATGAAAGTTTTCACTATTTCAACTCGATGCCATATTTAAAAACCTACTTAAACATACAAATAGTTATTTGGGCTACCTAAAAGTGCTGGTCCAAGAGTATCATATTAATTGAACTCTGAGAGATTATATCAAGGTTTAACATAAAATGTATACTGTCCTTGTTATGCAGCTCAAGGTCGGCAATATGAGCATTTATGGTAGCTCAGCTGCATGAAAATAAAATTACAATCAAGCTAAGTGGTTTCAAAAGCTCTAAAAGCAAAATGAAGCTGTTTCTAACTGGGGTTTGCAGGGCTGGCACATACCATGATGTGATTAAGAACTATTCCAGAGATACCGAAGAAAATAATAGAGAAAACATCAAAAACTTCAACAAGGTATTAAACTCTTTAGCATTTACATCTATCTGGAATAAACCAGAGTATCCCAGATTAGCATGAAATGTAATGATCTTTCAATCCTGTGTTTCTCACATTCATTGTGTGCCTCAAGAATCATCTGGGGTGATGGGAAAACACATTACTGAGCTTCATCCCAAAGTTCTCATTTGGTAGGACGGGGGTGGGACCTGAAATGTGCATTATTAACGAGTTCTCAGGGTTGCTGATGCTGCCGGTTCATCTGGGGAACACACTTTGATAACCATTGTTGTAGAGAATTCGATGTGATCATGTGTACCAATTCCAAGAAAAATACCAGGCTTATGATAAGCCCTCAGTAAATCCTAGCTAGTTAATAACAGTAGTCAGAGAAGAAGCAGAAATAGAAACAGCAACATTTTTCTCTTAAGACTATGCAAAATGCAGAATCCACTTCTGTAGATCCTTCTTCTGAGCAGGGTGGTTTTCTTGGGCACCAGGTTTCTCTGCAATAATGAAGTTTCTTCTCAATTTTTACACTCTTATGCCTTCATATTCTGCCCTAACTATGTGTGCAAACGATAATGGGCAAGGAGAAAAGAGAAGGATTTGAGATTCTAATATCTCAATAAATTTACCTTGTAAAAGTCGTGCTAAAAGTGAAGTGGGAAGATGAGAGAGATGAGATGGTATAGTTATAGATCCATGTATTTTAGTTCTGTATTATGGAAATGAAAAACTTTTCAAGATAAGATCCAGGAAATGAGCAGAGTATAAGTTTCAGTTAGGAAGGGACTATATTTGCTTAACTTACCACCACATTGACTTATACAGTGAATTAATTCAGTTAACTAAAGTTAAGCGATATTGACACATTTTGAATTCTAGAAGGTTGGGTGGTGTACCAACTGTGTGCTGATTGAGGACAACATTGTGGACCAGGTAGAGCCTCCTTGCAAAGTGAAGAGAAGCGACTGGGAATGTTATGATAACCCCAACAAAAAGAGTTAAATGGAGATGCAACCAAATGGTTAGGTTAGTGAATGGGAGGAGGACAATGAGTCACGGTGTAAGAGAAGAAACATACAATCAAATTGATAAGTAAATCTGTAAAGTCTCCGATCATGAACAACATGTTCTGAGACAGTGATCTATGAAACATCCAGTGAAATTAGGGAATATTTTAAAGAAGTGCGAATATTTGAGTGAGGTTTCTAAAAATGAATAGGAATGTCATAGGTGGAGAAAGAGATATTATCCATGGTAGAGGAAATAATACTTCAAAAAATATGGAAGCACAAAATAAAACTGGTTGACCTAGAGAAGAATTAGAAATCATTCATCACAATGAAAACAGCAAAAATATATGTGTGTGGGTATGTCCCTTGAATAAACTATGATTTTGTTGTGGCTAAGAAACATTCCTATTTCCAATTACTACCCCACAATCACCCAACAGCCTGGCTTCTTCATTCCTTTGCCTACTCAGAGCCTGTACCCACAAAGCTGAGTGTAGTTAATTAAAAACATACAACCCTGTTAGTATGTTTCATTTTAAAGTTATAGACACACCTTCCAAGTGATTTTCCAACAATCCCTGGTTGTCATAGGACAATTACATGGTCAACTAATTTGTCTACTCACTGAGATGAAAATTTCACAGCCTGTCCCTCTCTCCTTCAATTTAGCTAATGTCTTTACTGATTATTTCCACTGAGACATAAAGTGAGATTTCTTTATCTATCAGCTTTAAATCCAATCCGTGTTTGTGCCTTCTTAGATACTTTGTTCCTTCTCCTTGCTTTTGGCAGTTTGAACACATTAGTTACAGTGAGATAGAAGAAAGCAATTCTAGTAGCAAGCTGTTGACACTGGTTTAATTTTTAGTAGAGCAGACCAAATGAGCAAGAGAGGCAAACTTTGCCAAAATCTTTCTTAAAAGAGTAGGTTCAAGTCAATTCTTCAAAAACCAGTGCATACCCTTCCACTAATGACACTGTTCTTTGCCGTAAGCCCCTCTTAAACTTCTCACCACATCTCTCAAAGTGGAACCAAGTAGACCCACAGCTGTCCTGCTTCTGACTGCTCATTTTCTTTGCGTGTCATTTAATTCATAAAATACCACGGACACAAATTGGGAGACAATTCTGTTAGATCAACAGTGCACTTTTGACCAAAACTTTTGAAAATTAACTTTGAGACCTAATTTACATAGACTAAAATGGACACAAATGAAGAGCGCAGATCAAGAGGTTTGAGCAATAGCCCTTCCCACCACCATCACAATCAGCCTATGGAACATGTGCATCACCACAGAAAGTTTCCCGGTGCTGCTTTAAAGTCAATCTAACTGGACCCCTGACTCTAGGCAACCTGTGATGTAACTTCTAATTTCTGTCACTGTAGATTAGACTTCACTTTTCTAGAATTTCATGTAAATGGCATCACACACTATAAACTCTTCTGAATCTGGCTTCCTCAGAGGAATATGTTTTAGATTGCTCCATAACGTTGCATGAGTTGATATTTCCGGCTATTTTATAACCAAGTAATATTCCTGGCCAGACAGACATTAATTTGTTTATACATTCACTGTTAAAGAACTTTTAAAGTTTTCCCAGGGTAGAGCTATTACCAAGAGACCTGCTCTAAAATTTCTGCAGAAGTAAGTGTGTGTGAAATGTTTTCATTTTCTCGGGTAAATATGTAGGAAAAAAATTGCAGAATCGTGTGTAACTTTAGGCTTATGAAAAAGTGTCAAACTCCATCCCTTAGCAGTCATTGTACCACTTTACATTCCCCTAGTATTGCATGAGAGATCCACTTGCTCCATATCCTTGCCAATGACTGGTATTCTCAAGTATTTCTAACTTTAGCAGTTTCACTTTCATTGTTATTTTTACTTGCATTTTCCTGACAACTAAGATGTTCAGTATCTTTTCACTTGATTATCGGCTATTATTGGAGAGATATGTGTGTGTGTGTATATATATATATATAAAATATATGTTGTGTGTGTGCTCACATTTTTTGACTATTTTAATTTTGTCTTGTTGAATCTCAAGGGTTCTTTATATATTATATATTTATATCACAGAGAGATACACATATGGTATTATACCTGGTTTGAGGTAAAGAGAAAGATTTATTTATTCCCGTATGCATATACATTTGGTACAGAACAATCGGTTGAATGATTTTTCTTTCTCCATCTAATTGTCTTGGAATCTTTGTTAAAATCAACTGACTTTTTGTGTATGTCTGTTCTTGACTCTATTTTACTCCACTGATCTACATGTCTATTCTACGTCAGTAACATACTGTTCTGATTACTATAGCTTTGAAGTAAGTCTTAATACCATATAATCTAAGTCTAATTTTGGTTTTTCTCTTTAAAGTAGTTTCAGATATCCTAGATCCTTTATATTTCCAAGTAAATTGAAATACAAGTTGTCAATTTTTACAATAAACAAATAAATAAATGTAACCCTGCTGGTAATTTGATTAGGATTGTGGAGATCTGTGTATCATTTGGGGCAAAAATGAACATCTTAACAATATTGAGTCTTCTAATCCATCAACATGGATTACAATTTCATTTACTTTAGGTCATTTTTTAAAAAAATAGTTTTTGTAGTGTTTCAAGTACAGGTCTTGCACATATTGTATTGCAAGATTTGTCCTATGTATTTGATATTCTCGGGACCTCGATTAAGTATTGAATATTCTAGGATACCATTGTAAATGATCATTGAAATATTTTCACTTTCAAATTGTTGTTTGCTTAAATGTAGAAATGCAATTAATTTTTAATATTGACCTTGTATGCTGTGACTTTGCTAAATGACGTATCAGTGCTACCAGCACTAAGAAGCCTAAAGATTTTTTACATGCGCAATCATCTTCTCTACAAATAGGGACAGTTTTACTTCTTCATTTCCAATCTATATGACTTCTTTTTTTACTTGTCTTACTGTACTGGCTAGGATCCTCAGTAAAATGTTAAATAGAAGTAGTAAAAGCAAATATCCTTGTTTTGTTAGTGAACTAGGAAAAAATTCAGTCTCTCATTATTATGTTTGACATTAGCTATTTAAATATATTTTTTATTTTTAGCTATATTTTTATGGATGCCTTTCACCAGATTGAAAAATGCCTCTTATTCCTAGTTTGGTGACAGAATTTTATCATGAATGGGTGTTGATTTTTTAAAAGTTTTTTCTTTTTTGACTTATTAATATGGTAGATTACCTTAATTTTAGTATATACAAACAAACTTTGCATATCCTGGGATAAAGCATGTCTCTCTATATGTGTGTACACACACACACACATGTAGTTGGATACAGTTTGCTTAAACTTCGACTATTTTTTCTCTGTATTAATCAGTGATTTTGTCTATAGTTCCCTTTTTTTATAATGGTCTTCATGAGTCTAAAATCAGAGAAATATTGGTCTCATGGTATGAGTTCCGTTTTCCTGTACACTATGGTTCCATTTTCCTGTACACTATGGTTCCATTTTCCTGTACACTATGGAATATTTTGTGTGAGATTGGTATTTTTCCTTAAATGTTTGATAAAATCTTGGCCTGGAATTTTATTTGTGGGAAAATTTTAATTAGGAATTCAATTTATTTGATAAATATAGAGTTATTATGATTTTCTTTTTTTTCTTGAGTCAGCTTTGGAAATGTGTGCTTTTAAAAGATTTTGTCTGTTTCATCTAAGCTGTCAAATATTGTTCTGAAGTTATTCATAATATTGTACGATAAATAACTTAATAGTACTGTTCCCTCTTGGATTATT
>NW_012101587.1:6889747-6893860 GCF_000951045.1 Mandrillus leucophaeus | reverse complement strand
AAATCATTGTAACCAGATTCTGGGATCACATCCACTGGAAAGGCTCCTTTCAAGGTTGTCAGTAACTTCCATCTTGCCTAATTGAGTAGTCAAGCTTCTGTCTTCATCTTCCAAAACCTTCCCTTGTTTAGCATAGCTTACCATTTCCTCTTCAAGTCCTCCTTGAAACACCTTGAACTTGAACGCTTGGCTTCTGTGACACTGTACTCTTCTGCATTTACTCTCTGATTACCTCTGTCTATTTTGTGTTTCCCTTATTCTCCAAACTCCAAATGTTGGCATGCTTGGCCGTCTCAATTTTGGCCTCCTTCTCTCCTCTACTTTTATTCACCTTCTAGGTGATCTCATCTAATCACAATGCATTACATATCATCTAGGTGCTGAAACACCCAAGTTTATCTTACAAATCTTGACATCTTTTTAAATCTTCATGTCCTACTACCTACTCAGAAACTCTACTAGAATGTCTAATAGAAACTGCAAACCAAACAGGGAGAAGACACCCTTCACTTCTCTCTTCCCTTTCAAATGGCATCTACAATTGCCATCTCCATCTTGAATACAGACCATTATTCGTTCTGTTACTCAGGCAAAAGTCCGTAAGAGGCATGTTTGTTCTCTCTCTTTTCTGCACACCATATACTTAGTCAAGCTGTCATCCCCATTTTCACTTCTACAGGCAGCATCTGAACATTCTGGTTGCTCTACATCCTAATACTTGGCATTTTCCGTTGTTTCCTTGTAGCCATGCTAGTGAATATCTAGTGGCATCAAATTGTGATTTTAATTTGCAGTAACCTGATGGCTAACAAACTTGAGAGCCCCTTTCCATGTTACTGTTTGGTCAAATGTATCATCTTCTATAAAAACACCCATGTCGTCTGCCTGATTTATGTTGGGTTATCTTTTCTTATTGATTTTTAGTTCTTTATATCTTTGTATTCTGAATATCTTGGATATGAGGCATTATACACACACACATATGTACACACATGGGTGTATACATATTTGTATACATATATGTGTGTATATGCGTATTTGTATATGAACACACATATACATGTGTATTTGCAATACACATATTGCAAATATCACCACCCTCTCTACAGGCTGACTTTTTCCTCTCTTGATGGTGTCTTTTGAGGAACAGAAGGTATTAATTTTCATGTGGTCCCGTTGATCAAACATTTCCTCTCTGGATAATGCTGTTGGTGTCCTATTTAAGGAACTTTGAGTACTCCAAGCTCATAAAGATGGGTTCCAACAATCTACTTTTACCCGACAGCCAGTGAATCTTTCTTGAAATATACATAAGACAAGAGAATACTATTCCCAGACTTAAAACCTTCTACTGGCTTCCCCTCATGTGTAAAATAAATCTGAACTCTAGCCCCTGACTGGGTTTCCTTCACTCTTCCTTCACTTGCTTCTCCCAATCAAATTGATCTCGCTGTTCCTTAAACATGCCAAGTTGGTTCCACCTGCTGATTTTTTCTGATCGAAATATTCTTTCTCTCACCTCTACTTGGCTTATTCTCTCACTCTTTTCAAGCTTCTTCTCAAATATCACCTCCTTAAGAGTGGTTTTCCCTCATCGTCTATAAAGCAAGCAAATAGCAGGTAGCCCAGACATAAACTATCCTGTGTATTATTTTAGCCTGCTTTGGTTTCTTTTTATTCACAAAACTTATCTCTACCTGACACATATTTATTCACCCACTTCATTTCACTACAATATAAACTGTGTTTTCAAAGAGCCTTTGTATCTTTTGTTTATTACCTTATCTCAGATGCCTGGAACAATTATCTACTCATAAGACAGCTCAATAATATTTACCGGATGTTGAATAATGTTGCACACGCCTATGCAGAACAGGTACCTAATGAATGTGTATTAACATGCATTGATTTTTGCCATTTTCCCAGTCATTTCAAACTTACCTAACTTAAAACCACACTGGCTCAAGAGAAATTGGGAGCTTCTTTCTCAGGCTGAGACTCTGTAGTTCTTTTGACATAAAATTGCTTTTTTCAACAGGCGGCAGAGTACTGAGTGGTTAACTTCACAGGACTGACTTTCATCTTGCTTTCATTGTGTGAAAGGTCATTGTAGAATTTGTATTTGACCTATGACACAACGAAAGACAAGAAACTTTGTCTGAGATGGGAAATGTTTTCAAGCCATAGATCTGGTGAGTTTCCATCTCATCATATAGAAAAATCAACCCGAGGAACAAAATATATTTGGTGTTAGTCACCAAATAAGGCAGAGATGAAAGTTAAAAGAAGACAACTAAGTATTCAACATACTCTTAGAAGTAAAATTCTTCAGCAGCTTCCATTTTAAGTTTGTTACCTTAAAAACATAAATTGCTGACAGGGTGCAATGTTGTAAATCAACCCACATCAATATTTATTGAGTAAATGCTTCACAGAAGACTCTTTTCTCATTGAGCTTATCGGGCATTAAAATGTATCACATCATAAAAAGGAAATCAATTGCCCGACTCTAAAATGTAGCTCTTAAATTTTCCTACCAGCCATTTGAAAAGCTAAAGTCTGCTTGTTGGGGGATAATGCCAGGATTTTGAATGTTATCTAATGAACTCAAGATAAGTTTGTAAGGAAATTTTAATTTTTTTAAAAAGGATTTATTGATTGCTATTTATGGAACAATAAGATATCATTGCTTTTATTTGCTAGTGTATTTCATCTGATGTAGGGAGGTACTCCATTAAGAAAATCCCAACGTTCTGAGATGGTTGATCAAAGAGATATTTAGTGCCAAATTCAGATGTGCTTTGAGTGATATGTAATCAAACATGATATGAGAAATTAAGCCAAAATTAACTCAGTAAAAACATATAAAATACAAATTGCTGAAAGCCTTCTTTTTAATTTTAATGATATATCTTAGAAATAGTTCAACTCGTATGAATTTGGGCAAGACCAGTATAAAAAGCAGGAACGCTAAGAATCATATTTGTACTTAGTTCAAGTAAACAACTGTCAAACTCTAAATGTTGAAAGAAGCAATGATGGAATCTAGTGAATGATGATGATGATGATGATGATGATGATGATGATGATAATTCACGGCCAGCAGCTCCTGTGTGTTTGACATTGTTTTTACAGCTAATGTGTCATTTAATATTCATAAGTGTTGTGGATGTGGAAGTAAGTTAAAATAAGGCAAAGGACAGATAACAGTTTCCCCATTGTATACTTTAAAATATGCGACTCAGATTGACTAAGTGACTTTCCAGTATTGACAATGTTAACTATTGCCAGGGAGGGGACTAATGTGCTCCTCATTACATAACACTCCTAGGATTTCTTTACCTTGTGATTCTAAGATGTAACGCTAACATTATTGGCTCAAAGCCCACTTTACATGCAGCACACACCCATTTGTGTGTCCATTCTACATGGAGGGCTCGTGTTCGTGAGACGCACTAACGCCAAGATAAGAAAAACAAGAGATCCTCTTTTATGAGAGTTACAATCTACTAAGGCAACAGGCATCAAAAAGTTAATTATGCCAATACATGTTTAATCGACTTAATATATGTACGTATTTCTATATAGTTAATACATACTTAAAAAATAAAACATACTTAACATAAAAATATGTATTAATAGGTCCATTTTTTACCAGCAGTGTGTCTGGGGAAGTCTCAAAACCTCTGTTCCTTCCTGTGCTTACCTGTGCAATGGAAGATTAAATGAAAAAATGCATGTGTTCTGCTATACACGGTTCTGGACACCTAGGAATTTTCAGCCAGTATGTTACTACTCAATAATAATTATTGTTACTCTAATTATAGTAATAAAATATTGTTCTTATATAAATAAGATGGACTTAACATAGCATATGTACAATAGCTATTAATAAAAACACATTTATTCAAAGGCAGATCATGTTTTTACATAGATTTCTCATTGGACTCTATTTTATACCATCCCAAAGAGGCTTTAAGAATCACAAACAAGCCATTAACTTATATTGAGATGAATTTAAAATGTAAGGTAAATTTATTCATTATATACAATGGATTTTCATGTTTCATGGTAGTTGTGTTCTATATAGTTGCTGTAAATACTGAATTAACA
>NW_012101587.1:6886097-6888647 GCF_000951045.1 Mandrillus leucophaeus | reverse complement strand
TTTGCTCAGCACCTCTCCTTCCTGCTGCCCTGTGAAGAAGGTGTCTTGCTTTCCCTTCACCTTCAGTGATGATTGCAAGTTTCTTGAGGCCTCCCCAGCCATGCTGACCTGTGAGTCAATTAAACTTCTTTCCTTTATAAATTACCCAGTCTCAGGTATTTCTTCAGAGCTGTATGGACTGTATTAGTCCACTCTCATGAATGGACTAATACAGTACCCTATAAACCTGCAATGCTAAAGCAGAAATAGTGTGACTCAAAAGCTAGTTTTCACTGTATTTGGACTGTGGTTTTTTTTTTTTTTAAAGCAGGTTGATGGTCATAATTACCTGGTTACTTTATTAAGAATATAACTTCCAAGTCTCGTTCCCATCTTGCAGAAACACAATCTTTAAAGACAATGGAGAAAATAAATTTTATCTTTAAAAATGCAGAATTGTTTTGGTCAATAATTACAAAAGTATCTCAATACTTCATAAAACCTTGTGGTCATCAGTATGGATGTCAATCATAATTATGTATGGCCAAAAGATGTCTCCTTGATCAGTTTGATTTCAGGGTACTAGTAGCTGTTAACACTGTCAACAGATCTCAGTCTGTTATTTCAATCTGGCATCATGACCCAGTTAAATTATTTTACATTATTATTTAACATTTAAAACAAATATTAAGGCGTTTCATTCATCTTTGACAAGAAACAAGCCATTTTTAAGACAAAGAACAAAAACAGAAGTACTGTTTTTTGAGACAGAATTTTGCTACTTGCATTTGATCGATTTGTGCATCACTGGATATATGTAAATTTCAGAATATACCCCTCTCTGAAGCATAAACATAGGTTGGCTCACTCAAAATAAAGCTTTATTTAAGGCTGTGTAATGTTAAGACTGGACTGATCTCTCTGATTCTTGAATAATTTTCTCAATGTATTCCCAAGCAATTGTTTTATTTTTTTCTTTTCCTTCCTTTTCCCCATATTTGTTAAGTAAATCTCTTTGTAACAAAATAAATCTTTCTGGCACAATATAAAAATATAAAAGTTATGCCTATGTACATGTCTGAATGCATGCACATACACACATGCATACACGCACACACGTGCACACACACACGTGCACACACACGTATGTTCCTGCTCCGAACACAGGCAAATGTCTAGTACTATTTTAAAATTCTAAGTTCATTTTATACTGTAGCATTGATATGGTGGTTAAATTTGTTATTAAAATTAAAAAAATAGTTGGAAAACTTAGAAATTCTAGGTCAGATAGGTTTTATGCAAGGAGTGATTTATAGTCAAATTAAAATATCTGTGTGATTATATTCTTTCTGTATTTCAGCACTAAATAAGAACATACTTGCTAAAACTTGCCTCAAAATACACTCTGATTGATTTGGCCGCTGTGAGTACCTTAAAGTAAAATCCAACTGGACTCATAGGCATCTTCTTCCTGGAGAAGATTACAGATAATATTATGTTAGAACATCATTTTATGGCTCTCACGTTTCCATAAATGCCTCCACAGCTGAGAGAAAACAGAGTCAAACTTCAATGAAACATTTGCAGTGTAATGGTTCTCTGAGGTTGTAGTTTCAGCATTTATTTTTGTCAGTTAAAATCTGCCCTTTGTTGAAATAAAAGGATGTCTATCTTTGAAACTCAGCTTGCATTTGAATGAGGATGTTAAAACAATTAAGCACTGGGCTCTATCATTCCGCCATCCGCTTCTCCTGCGTAGCTAAAACACTGAACATCTTGAGCTGTGTGGTGCCTGGAGCTGTGCCACGTGGCATGGATACTGTCAGCAAATATGGGAACTGCTAATTACTATGTCCTCTGTATTCTGTCCCAATCATTCTGATTTCTCCCAGGGAAGGTTAGTCTCACTTAGGACACCATAGTCCATAAACTGTAACTTTAGCAATGAAATTTGTTCAATCACAGTAAGGTTCTCAAATATTCCGAATGCCACATAGGGTCTGCCCCCAAATGGCAAAACACAGAAATGGGAAACAGTTGTGTAAATACCAAAAACGTAACTCTTGTAATATAAAAAGCAGAAAAACATCAGCACCAGCAATAACTAGAACTTACTTAGCACATGCTGTATGTTAGGCCCAGGCTAAGAGCTTAACTTTTTAAAAATTTTAATTACCACAGCACCCACATGTGACTGATATCATTATTATTCCCATTTTCTGCACCTGCATGTCCATTGCAGCATTATTGACAATAGCTGAGATATATACACAACCTAAGTGACCAATGACTGATGTGCGGATAAATCAATTGTATACACACACACACAAATGATGGAATATTATTCAGCTTTAATAGAGAAGGAAATCCTGTCATTTGCCACAACATAAACGAACTCGGAGGCATTATGCTAAGTGAGATACACCAGACATAAAAAGAAAAATAGGCATGATCTGTCTTAAATGTGCAATCCTAAACAAAAGTTAAATGCATAGAAACAGAAAGAACTTCTGAGGTGAGGGTAGGAGGAAGGAGAGATGTTGGTCAAAGGGTACAGACTGCACTTATTCA
>NW_012101587.1:6883289-6883992 GCF_000951045.1 Mandrillus leucophaeus | reverse complement strand
TAAAATGTAAGGTAAATTTATTCATTATATACAATGGATTTTCATGTTTCATGGTAGTTGTGTTCTATATAGTTGCTGTAAATACTGAATTAACATATACAGAACCGTTGCTCCTAAAGGAAGTGCAGGGTTAGATTCCTGTGAGCCTCCATTCATTTTCATCAAACAATCTATACATAACCTCTTTGTGTGTGTGATTTTCTTGAAAGATACCTCATCTGATGTATATGATTGATGCATTAACATTATGAACTCATTGATGATCCGTAACTCATGCCCAACTGAAGCTGATCCCTGACTTCTTGTATCTAGGAACACTAGCCAGCAGTTTGGCACTATGCTTAGGGGCTATTATAAACGCAGAATCATCAACAAAAAGCACACAAATAGGGCTGGGCACCGTGGCTCGTGCCTGTAAACTCAGCACTTTGGTAGGCCAAGGTGGGCAGATCATTTGAGCTCAGGAGTTCGAGACAAGCCTGGTCAACATGGCGAAACCCCATCTCTACTATAAAAAATACAAAAAAAAAAAAAAATTAGCCAGACATGGTGGCGTCTACCTGTAGTCCCAGCTACTAAAGGAAGTGCAGGGTTAGATTCAGCAGGGAAGCTGAGGCAGGAGAATCGCTTGAAACCAGGAAGCAGAGGTTGCAGTGAGCCAAGACCGCACCACTGCACTCTAGCCTGGGCAACAGAGTGAGAC
>NW_012101587.1:6881388-6883239 GCF_000951045.1 Mandrillus leucophaeus | reverse complement strand
AAAATGCTTTCCAAGCCATCTGTCAACATGACTCACATTTTAACCTCTCTGGCAGGCCCTTACCTACTTCTACATAGGATTAGTCCATGGCCCAGATGCTATCAGAGTTTCAAGTGAGAAACAGTATCAGAAATGCCATAGGGGGATAGTTATCAGTGGCCATTATTTAAACATATACTATGTAATGGGTGTATTTAAAAAGAGCTCTCTTAATTTGCAAAATCATTTCTTAGAGTAGATTTCCACCTGGGAGAAGGATAGAGAGGTAACAGATGATGTGTGACCAAGGAGAGCAATACAATTTTACAGTTATCAAAAGTTTTCCAAAATAAAAAATAGTGAAAACCTCTACTTTGGCATCTGTCTAGAAAGATAATTATGACATCTAATATTTTAGGAGAAGAATCATTAAGATCTCTGGTCACATTGTTGCTGATTGTTTGAAGTGTGGTTCATCCCTACTAAAGAACATACATGATCTACTATGTGGAATAAGGTTATAATCACCTCCAACTTACCCACCAATGTTTTGACATTAAACTATTCATTTCTGATACCATTAGAGAAATTATTTTAGAAGTTATTATTATATTAGGTTGTATCATATATAATACTTTGCTCACTATTTTTATGCCTTTCCTTTAATGCTTTCATGGATAAGATGCTTATCTACCTAAAATTTTGAGAGCAAAAGCTATATACCCTTGTATTAGTTCATTCTCACACTGCTGTGAAGAATACTACCCAAGACTGGAAAATTACAAAGGAAAGAGATTTAACTGATTCACAGTTCTGCATGGCCGGGAAGACCTCGGGAAACTTAGAATCATGGCAGAAGGGAAAGCAGGCACATCTTACATGGTGGCAGGTGAGAAAGCATGCATGAGAGCAGGAAAAACTGCCATGTATAAAACCATAAAATCTTGTGAGCATTTATTCACTATCACGAGAAGAGCATGGGAGAAACTACCCACATAATCTAATCACTTCCCTCTCTCCACACGCGAGGATTACAGGTTCTTCCCTCGACATGTGGAGACTATAATTCAAGATGAGATTTGGGTGAGGACACAGAGCCAAACCGTATTAACCCTCACGGTGCATAAACTCTTAACATGAAGCTTTCAACCTAGGAAATAGTCTATAGCCACTTCACCAAGTTGTTTTATATCAGGCTTCAAGGTATTACTTAACTGACTGATAATTTCCCAATTCAAAATATATTTTAGAATACAAAGTCTGTACTTGGCAGTGCATTAGATGTTGTATGAAACAATATTGAATTCTAACTGCATAAGTAAGGTTTTCTTCAAAACAAAGGCAATTTATTTAATTTGAAAATTATGAGATTAATAATATTAGATATTTAATTGTGTATGCAGAAACCTGGACTGCCTGTATGTGTTAAAGAATAGCTAAAAGAAATTACACTGAATGAAATAAAAACAAAAACATGAATTAGTGTGGTAGAGGACCCATAAAAAGGTTACATCAAATAAATCAAATTCTGCTTCATTAGAAAAAAAATTAAAATAAATGAATTAATTTAATCTATAAAAAGGTAAGATAAAACAGAAGCATACAAGCTAATAAAAAATGAAGAAGAAATTATTGATACATGGGAAATTAAAATTAAAACAATACAATACAAATAAACCACCCAAAGAAGAGGGGAAAATACTGTTTATTCTGCTATGTGAATAATAGAGGTGTAAACTATAGTAGCCAGCCTCACAACTATTGCTATTCTAACACCCAGCCCAGGGTAAATTATAATTGATGGTAACGCATGATGGTAATACTAGAGAAAAGGGATGCATTTTTACAAAATACAGTCTTCCAAAACTGACC
>NW_012101587.1:6879518-6881006 GCF_000951045.1 Mandrillus leucophaeus | reverse complement strand
AAAAAAAAAACTACCCAATTTTTTCAAGACAGTGATTTTCTGGCTTGAAAATGTGGCCTACAGACCAGAAGTATCAGCGTTACCAGATAATTTGTTAGAAATGCAAATCCTTGGAACTTTTTCTGAACCAAACTGAATCAGAAACTCTGGGGTTGAGCCCTAGCAATCTAGGATTCATCCAGTCCTCCAGGTGATTCTCATGTGAGTTAAAGTTTCCGAACCACTGTTCTAAGTAGCGTGCTCTCTTTCTCTCTGCGATAAACTCTGTATCCCTTTATGTTTTAGTAGTCCCCCAAACTCTGATGATTTCCTGACCAAATTATTCATTTGTGTATCTGAAGTTCAAATTTAACTGGATCTTCTCTATTTTATCTGACAGTTCTAAACCCAGTGAACCTCAAGTATTCATTTACCAGCTCTGAAAAGAAACGTATAGTCCACTGAATGACAAAAGTTTGGAACATTTGACCAAATGATCACAAGGCAACTGAATCAAAATCGCGCAGAAAATTACCTACATATTGCCATATATGAACACACAGCGTAACCCGGTTTGAGGAGGGCACATTGGAGTCAAAGATTTACAGTTTCTATTCTGTGTGTCACCCCTCACTGTATGGGTATCACAGGCCGGTTACATATTCTTAGCCTCAAGTTTATCAGATTTAAGGTGGGAATACTATTTTTATATTTGTTATTACCATAACATTGCTCAATAAACATAGACACGATATAAATATATTCTGGCAAAGGCCTTTTCAAGGGGGCGGGGCAGTTCTAGGCTCAGGAAATAAACCAGAACAGCTGCTGCTTTGATTCTCTTCCTCATCCCTCTCCCCTTCTTTCCCTCTATCTCTTTCTTCCTCCTCCCTCTCCCCTTCTTTCCCTGTATCTCTTTCTTCCTCCTTTTCTCTCTTCACATAATTTATTGCAAATATATTAACAAAACACTTCATATTAGAGCAATTCAAATGTACAGGGCACCTCAAGTGACTGGCAATTGGAAGAGGTCAGCAGAAGAAAAACAGGTGCGCATGCTCACTTGCTTGTTTTGCTCTACTTATTTTGCCCACTCGGTCTGCAGTGATCTGCAACACCCTCCATTTCAGCTAGTTGGATCTGCAGAAAGATCCTAAAAATCTATTTTCCACTGAGGATAAACTCTGCAAGGTGTTATGGGTTTTCACCTTTTCTTCTTGATTTACAGTTGAGAAAAATGAGGCCCAGAGTTGCTCAGTGGTTTTTGTCAGATCACTCAGCTAATAACAGGCAGCAAAGCCAGGACAAAACCCTCTGTTTTCAGACCCTCGGCTGATTAACCTTTCTACTCCCATAGTGGCTTCTTTCTTAAGCTTTAATGGCTGATGCTATTGAGTAGAGAAAACTCGGTTTTTATTGTATTTCCTTATTGCTCAAATTTTTTTTACAGATTCAAGATGTTTTTTGAAAAGAGAACTTTCCTGAGGTAAGCAAGTATTTCAGTAATGC
>NW_012101587.1:6876169-6878823 GCF_000951045.1 Mandrillus leucophaeus | reverse complement strand
ACACTGATAAGGAAACCTGATAAATGCAGCAGAGAAAAAAATTAAAGATAAATATCATTTATAAATATGCATGCAAAAATATTGACTAAAATACTAGCAGAAGATCCCAACATTACATTTAGAAGATACTACATCAAGCAGGTTTTATATCAGGAATGCAAAACTACTTCAAAATTTGAATATGTATCATAATAATTAACTATATTAATCAATACAAGGAGAAAATTTACATTACTCTCTCCATAGATCATGAAAAATTATATGACAATATCTATAATTTATTACTATTGAAAAATCATTTAGACAAGAAGGTAGACTATCATCTATCTATCAATCATCTATCTATCTATTGATATATAGAGTGAGATGGGATGAGGAGAGGGAGAGAGAAAGAGAGAAAGATTCTAAAACCAATGTAATCATTTAATGGGAAAACCCTAGAGAAAAAGTCCGAGTCAATGGACTTGGTCAAGGTCAATGACAGGATGACTGCTATTTCCACTGCTATTTAAGATACTTCGGTATGTACTAGCTAATGAACTTAGACTTCAGAAAACAATTGGAGACATAAGAATACGCAAAAAAAATTAAACATCTCAATACACAGATGACATAACACTATTATACATCAAAACTCTATTGAAACATAGTAAAACAAACCGAAGTATAAAAGAAGCTAAAGTAGCAATATACAAAATTGGCATAACATCAATAGTATTTGTATTCACATATAAAATCCAGTTAGAAGATATAATGAATGAGATAATCTCATTTACAATAGCCATAAAAATCATAAAGCATTTGATTATAAACTTAATAAAAATGTTTAAAACCTATAAGAAAAAATTATCAAATACTCCTTAAAAATTAAAAAAAAAAGGCTGTGAACAAATAGAAAGCTATTTCTTGTTCTTGGCTATGACACCTCTACGTCATTAAGATGTCCATTGTCCTCAGTTAATTTATCAATTTAATGTAGTTTTAATAAAAATTTCAATGGGAATTTTTTAATGAACATAGACAAGTTGATCCAAAGTTATTGCAAAAATAAAGATACAACAATTGCTAGGAAAACAGTAAAACAGAAGTACTCCAATCCCATTAGTTGTTAAAACTTAATAAAAAGCCTCTATAAATGTAGTTGTGGTGCATGCATAAACAGACACAATAGAATAAAATGAAAAGTTTAGAAATAGATTCAGCTGCACTTAAAAATCTACTATATAATAAAAGTGGTGTCTCATGCCACTAAAATAAAGGTAACAATTTGTAAAAGATCAAATTAGGTCTTTTCCTCACGCCATGAATGACAATCAATTTCAAATGTATCCAGAGGTCTGTATGTAAAAATAAGACCTGCAAATACCAGAAGAAAACACACATTACTTACAACCTGGGTTCCAGCAAGGAATTTTTAAGTCTAACTAGAAATGTCAGTGCAGTAAAAAATTGATAGATTTTACTGCATCGATTTTTAATTACAAAGCATTGTAAGCAAAGTGAAAAGATAAATGACAAACTGGGTGAAACCACTTGCAACATGTAGCATAGACCACAGATTAAGGACTATTAAGCCAAGTTCATATAGAAATTCTAGAAATTGAGGGAAAAGGGCCAACATTATATAAAGAAATAGATAAAACATGAACAGACAATTCACAATTAAAAATATTAAAATAGCCCTGTGTCATGTGAAAACATGTTCAAATTTACCAGTTGATTCTGCCATGAGCTCACTGACCCACGCCCACACAAAGAGCATCAGCAATTTGAGAACCTCTGGTTCAAATTGTACACTCTCCATAAAGAACTTCCAACTTTGTCTCATCTAGCATTCCTGACGCATTAATCACACTCTCCAACACGTTCGCCACATGTATCATAGTGGCTCCCAGTCACAAGGACTTTTCTCAAAGGTAATGGATTCTTAGGGGCAGGTGGATTTCTAGTTTGAAAGAGCCCCAAGGAGAAATACAATATCTTTCTCATCTCACCTTGCTTTGAATATAAGTATTATCCAGACCGCTTTAGGCAGGTAAACTGCAATTTTAGAAACCAAGGAAACAAATAATGATTAGGTTCCTTGTGTGTAAAGATGACAGACTGCACCCCCTCACAACTTGGTATTCTTTGAGTTTTCTGTTTATAGTTTTGTTTCTTTTCATTTCAAATGGTGATGCAAGCAGACAGAAGACAAAAGAGATCTTCAATATTTCTTGTTTTCCCACAGCCTCTCTAACGCCCCATTTGAAAACAACTGCACAACATAAACAGGAAAAAGTAGGGAGGGTCTATTACTTCCTCCTCTTTAGTGCTATGTGTTTGTGGGAGGGTATGCATATCAAACAGCGATCTCACAAAAGAGGCATTGAATGCCTTACATCACATTTCACTAAAGTACTGTGTTTATAATGGATCTACTGCCATGTGTCAATTGAAGAACACACTAAACAAAGCCAAAGAACAATGAAAGGAAATAAGATTCAGAACATCTTGTTTTCCTGCACTTTTTCCTTAGTCATACAACCACTCCAGAAGAGACATCCAACTGGTTTTGAGTGAGTCACATTCAGAAGAACCTCGAAGTTTACTCCAACTCTATTTATGAGACAATGAGTAACTACTCAAGCAGAGGAGGAAGAAACAATGCTTAT
>NW_012101587.1:6873335-6876119 GCF_000951045.1 Mandrillus leucophaeus | reverse complement strand
TTTCAAATGGTGATGCAAGCAGACAGAAGACAAAAGAGATCTTCAATATTTCTTGTTTTCCCACAGCCTCTCTAACGCCCCATTTGAAAACAACTGCACAACATAAACAGGAAAAAGTAGGGAGGGTCTATTACTTCCTCCTCTTTAGTGCTATGTGTTTGTGGGAGGGTATGCATATCAAACAGCGATCTCACAAAAGAGGCATTGAATGCCCTACATCACATTTCACTAAAGTACTGTGTTTATAATGGATCTACTGCCATGTGTCAATTGAAGAACACACTAAACAAAGCCAAAGAACAATGAAAGGAAATAATATTCAGAACATCTTGTTTTCCTGCACTTTTTCCTTAGTCATACAACCACTCCAGAAGAGACATCCAACTGGTTTTGAGTGAGTCACATTCAGAAGAACCTCGAAGTTTACTCCAACTCTATTTATGAGACAATGAGTAACTACTCAAGCAGAGGAGGAAGAAACAATGCTTATGCCCCCAAAGAAGTACTGGATAAATGATGAGTTGAAAATTACACTTTTTTATTTGTCTAAATGTAAGGGGTGCAAATGCAGTTTTATTACATAGATACGTTGTGTAGTGGTGAGGTCTGGCCTTTAAGTGTAACCATCACCCAAATAAGTACACTGTGTTGATTAAATAATTTCTCATCCCTCACCGCGTTCCCACCCTCCCACGCTTCTGAGTCTCCGATGACTATTATTCCACATTCTATGTCCACGTCTACACAGAAAAGACATTGTCTTCTAATATCAGCACCTCATATTATACACAATTTGCTCATCAAAAATTCTGTTCCAATTCATTTGTGGGGACAAGCAGTTCAGCTAAACATTTATGAGGGAGAAAAACGGGAATTTCGAAGGACTCTGGCCTTGTCATAGGTAAACAAGGGAGCATCTGTGACTTTTATCGAAGTCATATGGGGAAGCAGGATTCTTTCCAGGAAGCTGTTTCTGGAACATAGCAGGCTGAGAGAGATTTGTTTTTTTCACTTTCACTGTTTTCCAAGGACACGGAGCTCAGGTAAAGTTTGACATTGTCAATAGCCTTCATCATCCCCAACCATGTTAGCCAGTATACTTGTGATTTCAATGGAGCCAACATCTCCTCTTGCCTGCAAACCATTTTTTCTTATAATCTACAAGATAAATTTGTCTGTATTCAAGATTTTGTCAATACTATAAATGCTAAAATCATTGTTTTAGATATCCCAATCGTGAACACAATTATCCTATCTTTTCTGATTATTTGGTAAACCAGTAAACAATAATCACTTGTTATTTGTTTACCATAAAAATCTGTCTTCATAAAAAGTCCTCTTCCAAGACCCACTCAGTTTCCAGTGAAAAAGGCCTGAGAAGCAACACATGAAATAATCATCCAGGTGACCCTTTTATTGTTGGGCAAGTTTGAGATAAGTACTATTCTACACCTGTTTTCGCTTCCTTATCTGGGCTTCTCTTAGCCCGGTAGTCTTCAATCCTGACTACTTATTAGAATCATCTATGGAAACTGATAGGATCTCACTGTGTCCCCCCCCAAATTCATATATTGAAATCGAATCCCCAGTATGATGGCATTAGGGGGTGGGACCTTTGGGAGGTGATTAGACGCTGAGAACAGAGCCCACCTGAATGGGATCAATATCTCTTATAAAAGAGACTGCAGGGAGTTACTAGGTAAACCCTTCCACTATACAAAGATACAACAATAAGATGTCATCTGCGAACCAGGAAGTGAGGCTTCACCAGACAGTGAATCTGCCAGTACTTTATTCTTGGACTTCTCAGCCTCCAGAACTGTGAAAAATACATTTCTGTCATTTATAAGCCACCTAGTTTATGGTATTTTGTTATAGCAGGCATAATGAATTAAGACAAACCTTTTAAAAAATACTGATGTCTGCACTCCAGCTTAGACTAACTGAATTAAAACTTCTTCTGGTGATGGGATTCCAGCACAGGTAATTTTTAAGAGTCCCCGATGATTCTAATGCTCAGCCATGGTCGAGAAACAAGATCCTGCTTCTCTGATCTCTTTTCTTCAACTCCCCTCCCTGTCCCTTTTGTAAGGACAAAAAGCTCTCTTTCTTTTTGTCTTCCTTACATATATCTAACTTAGATTCCATGATCCATCATTTCACTAAGTTTCCTGTCAGTATTTAAAACTCACCTTCCTTTTGTATTTTGATTGAGTATACCTGTCAAAACCAAAGCTGGGTGTCGTGGTTCACGCCTGTAGTCCCAACACTTTGGAGGCCGAGGCAGGAGGATCACTTGAGGCTAGCAGTTTGAGACTAGCCTGGGAAACATAGTGAGATACTATCTCTACAAAATCAAAAGAATTTAGCCATGCATGTCTGTAGTCCCAGCTACTCAGGAGGCTGAGGTGAGAGGGTCCCTTATGTCCAGGAGTTCAAGGCTGCTGTGAGCTGTGATTGCACCACTGCACTTGAACGTTGGGGAAAAAGACAAGACCCTGACTCAAAAACAAAACAAATCACTGCTTGAATCTTAACCATTGAGCAGTGCTATAGAAATTATAATTACTGGACAAATAAAAAATACCATAAGTTAAAAAAAAAACTACCCAATTTTTTCAAGACAGTGATTTTCTGGCTTGAAAATGTGGCCTACAGACCAGAAGTATCAGCGTTACCAGATAATTTGTTAGAAATGCAAATCCTTGGAACTTTTTCTGAACCAAACTGAATCAGAAACTCTGGGGTTGAGCCCTAGCAATCTAGGATTCATCCAGTCCTCCA
>NW_012101587.1:6838899-6872117 GCF_000951045.1 Mandrillus leucophaeus | reverse complement strand
CAAAGCAAACATTTTTTTTTTTTTTTTGGCTTCAGCTCACTTGTGACTCATGTCCCTTGATAACTGAGTTCTTCTTCACCAGGAACCTTAATTATTTTCATCACTGGTTCTTCAATTGTTCCTTGGCCTGATTTCTTCTGTTGTGTTAGATGCTTGATCATGAAACAGGAAGTCTGAGAGCTGGGTGCAAGCTCCACTTCCATTCTCCTCTAAGCCAGAGCTGAGTGTGGCCCAAGGACATTGTGTCACAGGACAATTTTCTTGGATGTTACCTTATTTGTAGCAATTTAGAATTTCAGAAGAAATCATCCCAAATGCTTTCCTCTCTTTGTGACTTTCAAGAACTGGCCTTAGCAGTAAGCTCAGGTTACTGACTCCCTTGTCAGCTCAGCAGCCTTTGGAAAGAAATGGCTCTAGAATCTCAGGGGTGTCCAATCTTTCGGCTTCCCTGGGCCACACTGGAAGAAGAATTGTCTTGGGCCACACATAAAATACACTAGCTCTAGTGATAGCTGATGAGCTAAAAAAAAAATGGCAAAAGAAAAACAAAAACAAAAAACAACAACAACTCATAGTGTTTTAAGGAATTTGTGTTGGCTGCATTAAAAGCTGTCCTAGGCCCCATGCATCCCACAGGCAGCAGGTTGGACAAGCTTGGCTCTAGATGATGCGAACTGCTTCAGGGGTCACCTGCGTCTCACATTAAAGACAACGAAAGATGGAGAAAAGAAAGTAACTCTATTGGGTAATAAATCGAGGTTTTATACCTGCAATTAGTGCTCAGGGTTTCTCTTGGTGTAAACATGAAGCTCTTCATATATGCCTATGTGAGGACGATTGTCTAGTTAACAATTAGTTTGGTAGAGACACTGAGCATCAGAGTGGACCATGCCAGGAGACAGAGCTGTGAGAAGGGTCCTGGAGGCGTCTACAATGCCCCTTTGTTAAGTATTTGTGTATCTAAACATAGCTAAATGTAGAAAAGATTCAGTAAAAATACGGTAAAATAATTTTTAAAAAATGGTCCACCTGTTTAGGGCACTTACTGTGAATGCAGCTTGAAGGCCTAGAAGTTACCCTGGGTGAGTCAATAAATGAGTAAATGGTGAGTGAATGTGAAGCCTAGGACATTATTGTCCATTACTGTAGACTTATAAACACTGTATACTTGGGCTACACTAAATTTATTAAACAATTTTTTTCTTTAGTAACAAGTTAACCTTAGCTTACTATAATTTTTTACTTTATAAACTTTTACTTTTTTTAACTTTTGAGTCTTTTGTGACAACACTTTGCTTAAAACACAGAAACGTTCTACAGATCGTGTATAAGAAAATAAAAATATTTTCTTTCATTATATTCTATTTTGTAAGCTTTTTTGTATTTTTAATTTAATTTTTGTATTTTTTATTTTTAAACTTTTTTTTTTTGTTAAAAACTAAGACATGCACATACACACATTAGCCTATGTCTTTAATGTGATCACACTAGAATTTTATCACATGGTTGGATATTTGCCATTTCAGTCACACCCACCATTTACCTATTGAGTGCTTACTATTTGCCAGGAACTTTTCTATTATATTTTCTATAATTCATATAATATTAATAGACAATATTTTATGTAATTTTGGTTAGTCCTTCTAACAATTCATAGTTTGTGTTGTCATCTGGATTTGCAGTTGAGATCATGGTGCTTGAGAACAGGTAAGCCACTGAGACCTGGGCCATGGGGTCACTGAGTTGGGGTCACTGCGTTGGGGTTTGAGCCTGTGGCCAGCTGATGTGAGGCCCCTGCTCTTGGCCAGGTGTTCCATGGCCTGACTCCCAGCTGTAATGTGAGGTCTTCAGGGCTATTTGCCTTAACACACTAAGTAGATTGTAGGACAAACAGCTGGAAACCTGGCTGGTAGAAGGGCAAGCTCATGTTTTCTGTCTGTGTTCTTAGGAGCTCACGATCTCCTTGCTTTCAAACATTTTTCATGCATTTCACAAAATAAATGGGAAGTTGTGATTTCTATTTCATACATCCTCAAAAACCGGCAAGAGATATTTAGGGTCTGGGCTTTTGTTTGGAGAATGAGATGTAGCATTAAATGCCAATGTATGCATCCCACCAGCTTATATTGAAAGCTGGGTTTGTAATCCACAAAAGCTGCCTCTCCAATTTCAAAACAACACATAATTCCCACCCAGTTTATTTGTTGAACTCATCTCGTTTATCAATCTCTGATATTGTTGTGGAGGCTGCAGCTGTTGCCCTCTTTTCTCTATCATCTTATCTCTTGTTCTCTGTCTGGGGAGGAAGGAGCTGTGCAGGCACCTAAGTGGATGACCGGCTGACTGCAGGTGCCCCTGAGAGCACTGAGCAAGCAAGGTCCAGGCTGACTCACAGCAACCTGGACCACCCTGCTTGTTTAAAGCTAGGATAAAACAATGCCCAACCCATCTCTGTAAGTTCTTTTTCATCCAGCATCCCTAGATTGGTTAGCTTAAGGCTGAGGTCTTTAAACACTTCAGTCATTTCTCTGAATATGAGTGATTACTGACAGTTCAAACCTTCCATTCCCATTCAGATTTCTTTAGCATCACAACCACAGAAGGTCTCTACGGGGCACAGAGGGGCTGCACTCCTGCTGATCCCGCCCCTCCAACACCTGGGCACCGTGTCCATGGCCAGGACTGAACACCTGAACACAGAGCTGCAGCATCACCATCTCCTCCAGAGACTTGGTCCAGCCTTGTTTAAAGGTGCCAGGACAGACACAAATGAAAAATAAAAGGTTTAATTCTCCCCATTATTAAAAGATTTTATCTTAGAAAACATGCAATTCTAAGAACTTTCTCCTCTCTTTGAAAGGTATATAAATTATTTTGGAGACTAGATGGTCTTTTATCAGCTTTATGAGCCAGGAATGTCTTTCTTAGGGAATGGGGAGCTACCTCTTGGAAATGTTAGCAAAAAGGGATATAATGAGCTGCCATCTTCTACTTTCTCAAGACCTTAGGAACAGAACTTCAGTGGGGATCTGGCTCCAAGCTGCAAAACTACCCGGAAGTATAAAGATATGACAAGTTTGTTTCTCCTCTGCATAAAGCCAACTGGGCTAGTAGGGATGTTCACCTCCATTACCAGGTAAAGTTATTGTGAGCTGTGTGACAAACAGTGCTGTCAAATCCTCTTGCTTGAGGACTGGTTATCATTTATCTGGGTAACATGTATGGAATGGGCTGTCTCTGCCTGGCTATATCAATGGGTAAGATTTCTTTCTGTCTCTAATCTTCTAGGGATTGCCGGCAACGCACATCACTTTCTGGCTTAAAGCTTACTCAATAATAAAAGTGTTTTTTCGTTTGTTTATTTGTTTTTGTTTTTTTTCCTAGCACTTTTGTAGAGAGGATTTCTGAGTTGGGAGAAGATTTTGTCTTTAATTATATTTTCTTGACAAGGGGTGGGGGGGGGTGTCTTGATCCTATCAGCAGGGGGAGTCCCAGCTCCTGAGGGGTCTAGAGACCCTCAGCTTTCTCCTGGGCTGCTCGGTGCCCTGTCAGCACCGTCATCATGCTCTTCTCTCCATCACGCTGAGGAGTGGGGTGCGCTAACAGCTCCCACCCAGACTCTAGCAGCCTTCCGCCAGGGACCCTCTTTGGGAAGGAGGGTCTTTGCCTCCATTCCTCACTTTCTGGGGAGGTATCCTCTCCTCACGGTTTCTTCAATTAGCTTCTCCCATTTCCCAACCTTCTAGGGCACAGAAGTGACTTCATGGGCTGAGTTTCGTACCCCTACCTCCAAATTTATAACTTGAAGTCCTAACCCCCGAGCCCTTCAGATTGTGACTGAATTTGAAGAGAAGGTCTTTCGAGCTGTGGTGAAGTTAAAATGAGGTCCTGTGAGTGGACTGTACTCCAAACAACTGGTGTCCTTAAAAGAAGAGGATAGGGGACACAGACACACACAGAGGAAGGGCCCTGTGAGGACACAGAGAGAGAAGATGGCCATCCACCAGCCAAGGAGAGAGGCCTCGGGAAAAAGTGACTCCGCCAACATTTTGATCTCAGACTTCCAGCCTCCAGAGCTGTGAGAAAATAAATTTCTGTTGCTTAAGCCTGTCAGTCTGCAGCACTTCGTTATGGCAGCGAGAACTACCAGACCCAATGATCCAGGGTGTAGCTGAGGGATATGCTCTGGTTGTCTGTCTATTTTACTTATAGATGAGGATTCTTAGTCGCCTGAGCCCCCAGAATCTCCAGTTTAAATAATACAAAAAATATCAACGTGGTCTCTTCCTACACGTGTGTGTGTAAGAATCTAATAATCCAATCTCTTCTCCCCCTGCCCCCCGCCATTTAGTGGAGGCAGGTCCACAAACGTTTTGGCAAACATACGCAAGCTCCCTCCGTCCAGTTCTGTACCTAGCCTGCATGTGCATGCCACGGTAGTGAGCAGCAGTGACCTAATGAAATAGGTTAGAGTTTTACCACCTTTTTGCTTCTGGTGTGCATCTTTTGGAAACAGGAATATTTTTCTGTCAAAATGGATTCAGGGTTTATTTTGACTGTGTTATTTATGCTGTGATTCATCTGTGCAAAAACCTAAGCCATGGAAGATAGTTCCCATTTGCTTTTTACCTGGAATTTCTATTGGTCCACCCTTAGTGTGGGGATTCGGGGGCAGATTCCAGGTACCTGTTTACCATGACTCAAGGGGCATTCTTGTGTTGACCAGGATGTTGCTTGCCCCTGAGTAGGAGAGTGAAGGTCTTACTGCATGCACCAGGTAGAAATACTTTTGGGTAAAGTTTGATTTGCAAATCATGGATGAGTTTATTCCAGGCAGAAATAAAGCATTTGATTAAACTGCCGTTTATGGGAGTCATTAGCGTCTGCTGTGCAGGCTTGATTGCCTGTGTGCTTAGAGCTCGCGTCTCATCTGGGATGCTCTGCGTTAGGACTTCTAAGCAGAACGCAGCCTGTTGCTTCTTCCATGTGGTTTGCGTTGATCAAGCTTCTATTTTGTGATGCTCTGAGAATGGGGAACACGATTGGCTGTGGAATAGCAGCAATAATATCATTAGAAACCAGAGCAATTATCCAGTCATCATCATTTGCAGTGCTAGCGTGAACGATGGTGGTTAGAGCATGCATCGTGTTTGGACGGCATTTTATTAATTAGCATTTCCCCCTGCTTGCTGGGGACGATGATTCCTGAGTTCTAAACGAATATGAACACAGACAACAAAGAACTGCCTCAATATCCCAGTTACCATGCCGACTATCTTAGAGTCATTTTCTCATGACAATCTTGATTGATTCTTTTGGGAACTTTGGTTACTACACAGGCTTAAGGCAGTCTCTTTTTTTTCCTGCCATCTTGACAATAACATTTCTCTTCTCTCCAAGTGAAATACAAATGCATCTTCAGGGTGGTATTCCTTTAACCTGAGTTTGTAGGTTTTATTATTAAATATTTATCAAAATTAAATAAATCGTGTGGTTAATTGTAACACTGGTAAAGGTTTCTTTTCCTGCTGGGGAGACTGGCTCCAGAAAACAACCCGGGCTGCAATTGCTTGCGTGACCCGCTAGGTGGTGCAGCTGAAGAAAACACGCGCATGCAGCTTCGTAAATGGCCGAGGAAATAAATCATGGGGTCGTTTGATGGGTTTGGGGATAAATAATGACTGTTTGCTTTTTTTTTTTTTTTTTTTGACAACTTTGATAGAGATCTTGCGAATGAAATATCAGCTTGACAACCTCCTATCTGTTCAGCACAAAATCAATTATGTTTCTAGTTAAACATTAGGAATGGTGAGATTTGATTCAAAGGTAGGCATGAGTCTCATTTTATTTTTTATTTTAGAGCAGTTCCTGCTTTTCTAAGGGCGAATAAAAAAGTTACAAAAGAGAATGAAAGAACAAAACCCCCAAAGCACTCTCTATTCTCTTCATTCACCTGTAGGAAACAACCTTCCCCATGAGGTCTCTATCCTGTCCGGTTTTAAACTTAAGATTGTAAAAACTTTTTATGCTAGATATTATCTCCTGGTAATGGAAGCAATGAAAGGCCTGAGAATATTTGTGATGCTCAATACATAGTCAGTGTATAGCATTGTTCTCCCGTTACGTAAGTATCTTTATTGGCGTAAAATGATTTAGCCACCTAGCCAGTGGCATACAACCACTGAAAGATAAAACATAAAATCTCACCAGGAGCCCAGTGGAACACACACTGTGAAATTTAACTACAGGAACCCTCTCCACAGGCTCCTTCTCCTTCTCCAACTCTACCTACAAACTGTTACATTTTTATTTGGATTACTTCTGTTAAGAGCTTGACTGATCTAAGCTTTAAATCAGGTACTTAGCCAAGCATTACTGGTTAGAATAGGTTTGTTCGTGAGCTTTCTCAATGCTTTTATTTTACATTTTGTTGATATAGACCTTTTGCATTAGCTGCAGAAGAGCCATCCCTTAAACAGGGAGCTCAATAAGCATCATAAGTGTAGGCAAGAATAGGTGTGACCTCTGTAGACAGCAATTTGTCCAATAGTACATTTAAAATGCGTATCTCCTTTAATCTAGTAATTCCAGGACTAGGAATTTAACCAGCACACATGTTTGCACAAATAGTTAGCAGTATATATGTGAAGATTTTTTTTAATTGCAGCATTGTTTGCAATGAAAAAGAAGCCTACAAACAATGTGAATATTGACCACTAGGGGACTGGTTCTATAAGGGTATCCATAATGGAAAATTGTGCAGTAATTCAAACAGATTAATTCTGTTTATTTGTATTTACTGGTATGTTGTCCATACAGTGATTCATCTTAAACAACATTCAAGAAATATTAAGTGAAAAAATTGCAGAATAGTATTCATTTATTTTTAGTTTTAGTTTTTCTGAGTACATGGTAGGTGTATATATTTATGAGGTACATGAGATGTTTCAATACACGCATGCAATGCGAACAGTCATCTACTCTCTCAAGCAGTTATCCATTGAGTTGCAAATAATCAAATTACACTCTTTATTTTATAATGTACAGTTATTATGGACTATAGTCACCCTGTTGTGCTATCAAATAGTAGGTCTTATTCATTCTTTCTAACCAGAATAGTATTTATGATGTGGTGTCATTTGCATAAAAAGGATTTATCAATTATATCTATAGATAGATAGATAGATAGATAGATAGATAGATAGATAGATAGATAGATATGTGTGTGTGTGTGTGTGTGTGTGTACTTGAGCAGCACAGAAAAACCTGGGAAAACACACAAAAATGGTAACTGTTATCTCCAAGAAATGGGGCCAAAGAGAAAACATAAAATAAGATTTTCCTCTTGATTTTGTATGTTTTCCTCACCAGTGACTTCTTTTTTTTTTTCAAATCCTGTGAATATGTATTTTTTTAAAACGAAGTGAGTTTCCTCCGCGGGTTACTGTCTAAACACCACAGGAACGTCCTGAGCCTCACTGAAAGATGTGTGAGCCTCTCTGCGATGTCCTGCAGAAGCCCTGAGAAACTGAGTTTAAGCTCTTTTATATTGCAGAGCAGAGAAGCTGCTTGGTCCCCTTGCATTCCCAGGCAGAGTCCTGCTTTTCCCAACAGGTATTTGCACACCCACCTTTCCCTTGGCCTCCACTTGGTGAGCCTTGGCTGGCACCAGGTGACAGCTGCTACCTCGCCACAGGGCCAGAGCCTAATGGGCCCAGGAAGTGGTTTCCACCGCTCTCAGAGGCTCTCTCCTTGGAACAGGCTGAAAGAGTGAGCATGATGGATGCCTCGCTCACCACCTTCCCAGGAGGACGCATCACTAACTTCATTGCTTATTGACTCAAAGCCCTGATGCAATCTGGTGTGAGGGACGCAGGGATTTGCTGACTCTTTCAAGGTTACAGGGTTGTCACTGAAATGCATCTGATGCTCTGAGCTCCCCTCTGACTTATCTGCCTCAACTCTGTGCTACTCTTTCTCTACATTTAAAGCGGAGTTAGCCTCTGAAAGCCATGGCTTTGGAAATCCACAGTGCTTGCCGCCAGGAGGGCACAATGCTGGGCTTACATGACTCTCCTAATTAGATCATTAGTTACATAATGACCACATTCAGAAGGAAGGGAGGGCTGTGCAGTGCACTCAGCATTTTAATGCTACTGCAATTGCTGCAGTCATTTCTTAGGATTACTTCTGTCCTAATTTTTCCCAAATCTGCTGCACAGATGCGGCACCTGTCCCAAGCATCTCTGGCCTAATGGATCTATGCCTGTGATGAGCAATTTGCACCTAGCAGGTTCGAGATGGTGTCTCTCTAGTGGATCATGCCAGCCAGTCAGCTATGTTGCCCTGCATGGGTTGTGGAGGCCTCACTTCTAGTTGGTGTGGTCCAAGGAGTCTTGTCTTCCTGCATGTGTGGCATTCACCAGTGCATGCAGAAGAATGGAGACTGCACCTCATTTAGTGGTGGCCAGGGCTAGAGAAACACCTTTCTAGGGAGTGGAGAGGGCCAAAGGATCCCAGACTTGTCAAGAATGATCCTTTTGATAAATTACAAGTCAAGGCTCAAGAAACCTAGCTGCAAACTGTCCTGCATTTTTCTATATAAGGTCCATAGTATTGGTCATTTGTTATACTTTCACTTATAGGCACATTTTATGTTTTGCTTTCATGAAATAAATAAAACTTAGCTATCTATCTTTAGATAATTTATACTTCCCTTCCCCCACCCTGCCGTGACTCTATAAAGACTAATTGCTTCAGTCATCCAGCACTGCTGGGCACCAGGTCCTCCCAGGGCAAGGAAAAGGTGGGGGCAGTGGGGATAGGTGGTCCAGTCTCCAGTTCAGGATGCTCAGCAATGTTTGGATTCTCCAGGCTGCAAAGACCATGCCAGAAAGAGACCTGGTATTGCTTATAGATGTCAGAGAGGGGCTGGGTTTGAGTTCAGTGGCTACAGGATTCCTTAAGAAATACTGGGGTTTTATGGCAAGGAGTCTATTTGCAACATTTGTTGAGCAGTTTCCTGGAGCAGAAGTTGGTTAAATTAAACCAACATGAACATGAGCCGTCACTGGCTTTCATCATGAGCTCTGGCAGACTATCTCCAAATACCTTCACCACATTCCCTCATCATGTAGTGAGGTTTTGTAGTTGGGGCCCCAATGTTCACTTTTGGTGCTTTGGCTGCATTGCTGTGAACCATTGCTTTCCTTCACTTAACCTGGCAGACATCTCAGTGGTTCATAACCACGATCACTGGACTGACTATGATTCCCACACTGGGGGTCCTAGGGTCTCCCTGGAAAGATGTGAGAGAGTCACAGAGACTAATCATTATCCTCCAACTCTCTTTTCTTAGGAGGCTGAAGAGAGAAGGGCATCCATGTTCCGTGTACACTGTTCTGCAGCAAACTGTTCATTCTGCCTTCAAAGAGAGCATTTTCTTCTGCACTTTCTGCAGCCTGATCTTTCTTTTGTTGATATCGTGGAGGCGCATTACTTTTCTCCTTGCACCCAACTCTCCTTCTTTTTCTCAGCCTATGAGCTGCACCAGGAAGCCTCGAGTTCTTTTTTGTGATTTCCCTGCTTTTCTCTTCCGGGATATGTGACCAGATTCTCTAGGTAAAACGTTTTGCAATTATGGTTGCATTGATGGAAGTTAGAGTATGAAGTCCAGGAATAGGAAGAAAATATCTCTCATGCCTGTGAACTCAGGAGATTGCCTACTTACCCTCACTGTAAGATGTTCCCACCAAGAGCGACACTAGATGATTAGGTAACTCAAGTGGGGTCCCTTTGCTTACTTCATCAGGGACACGGGATATTTCTCTGCCTGTTGTTTTGTGACAAGTGTTATTTTTGGAAGTTGCTGAAATACTTAAGCATTACATAAACTCTTTCAGTAAATGTGGTTATTCAGTTAGATGCAGTGACCTCTAAGTAGGGTTTTCAGGTATGGCAAAAATAAATAAATAAATAAAAGTACAGGACACCAGGTTAAATGTGACAAATTCAGATAAACAACAAATGACTGCTTTTTTCCCCCCAAAATTCAAGCTTATCTGTGAATTCTACCTCTAAGGCCAGTCCCCAAACAGATGCTGTCTTCCTATGAGATACTTTCTCTAAAGAATACCTTGACAGTGAGAGATTCTCTTTTCCCTTGTCCTCATTCTCCATCAGTTTACCAAACCATCATCATTTTTCTCAAGATGCTGCCCAGGATGACTCATCTCTACTCTTGATTTTGAATTATGGAGTAAGAGTAAGAAAACCTCTACCCTGATGAAAAGTCTTACGATTTGCACTCATTACTACCAGCTTCACATCATTGATTGCCTTTAGTATATTCCTGAAATATGCACATTAAATAACTAGGGCTTTCAAACCACTCCCAAAGAAGTTAATAGCAACAGTCTCTGGTTTCCCCTATTTTGTATAATCACAATAATCTCTTTGCTTTTGAGGCTTACTTGCGGTAAGTGTCTTTTGTGATTAATTATACTGATTCCACTACAGCATTTAAATAATCACAGCTGTTGTTTATTACTTCACATCCTAAATGCGAGAGAAGTGCTTGATTAAATAGCCTTCGATACCAAAACACCCCGAAGTGTAAGTTGCTTGTATATGGCAAAGGGGCACGATTATTTTCCTGGCAAATGGAACTTTTTCCATAATAGTGACAGAGCAGCTGCACTTACCAAAGATCCTCAATCCAGGATCTGATCTTGGGAAATCAGATCCCCACATGCTGGTCACTGTTTAATGGTGGAAAGTGGAGGAACCGTGAACACAGGGAGCGAGGGGATCTGAAACTTCATGGTTACTAAATGAATTGCAATCATACCCCTAAGGCAGGTGCACTAAGGCACTGGAACTGGAAAGATAAACAAGAATCTTGACTCCCCAACATTCTGTTGTCCACACTCACCTCTTCACCTAATTGCATGTGTTTTTCTTTGTTCTCCTCTACCCTTGAGTTTCTCTTCCTTCTTTTATGTGTATTTTGCACATGGTAAGTCCTGACTACTTCTTGGTTTTATTTTTGTATGTCTTCAGGGTATAAACATACTGATTAAGAGATTCACATGCAGGCGAGAATAGGTCGTTTTACTAACTTTCAAGCACTCTCATCAGTCTTCAACAAATGGTGTTGGAAAAAGCAGATATCCACATGCAAAAATCACACAAAAAAAATCGACTTAAAATGGATTACACACTTAAGCATAAGACATGAAACGTAAAACTCCTAGGATAAAACTTAGGGAAGAAGCTTCATTATACTGCTCTTGGCAATCATTTCTTGGATATGACTTCAAAATCGTAGACAACAAAGGCAAAATGAGACCACATTAAGCTACAACGTTCCTGCACAGCAAAGGAAACAGCACAGTGAAAAGCAACTTATGGAATGAGAGGAAATATTTGCAAACAATACATCTGATAAGGGGTTAAAACATAACTCAATATAAAAAGCCCAAATGACCAGATTAAAAATTAGGCCCAGGACTCGAATAGACAGTTATGCAAAGACAGTTATGCAAAGACATACACATGGCCAACCCATCTGTGAAAGAGTGCTTAATGTCACTGATCATTGGGGAAATCAAACCACCATGAAATATCCCCTCACACTTGTTAGAATAGCTATTATCAAAAATACAAAATACAAGTGTGGACAAGGATATGGAGAAACTGGAATCCTTTCTGTACACTATGAGTGAGAATGTAAAATGGCATAGCCACGATGGAAGACGGTATGGAGCTTCCCAACAAACTAAAAACAGAACTACCTTATGCTCCAGCAATCCCACTTCTGGATATGTATCCAAAAGAATTAAAATTTGGACCTCAAAGAGATATCAACACTTCCATGTTCACTGCAGCATTATTCAAAATAGCCAAGATATGGAAACAAACGAAGTGGCCGTCGACAAGGGAATGGATAAAGAAAATATGCTCTGTAAATAAAATGGAACGTTATCTAACCTCAAAAAAATCCTCCCATATTTGACAACCTTGAGGATGTTATGCTAAGTGAAGTGAGCCAGTCACAGAAAGGCAATGACTGTGTGATTTCACTTATGTTAGGTGTCTAAAATATCACTCCCAGAAACAGAGAGTAGAATGGTGGTTGGCAGGGGCTTCACGAAGGAAGTAATGGAGAGTTGCTATTCAATGGGTGTAAAGTTCTAGTTACACAAGATGCATACGTTCTAGAGATCTGCTGTACAACCCTGTGCCTTAAAGCATTTGTGCACTTACATTTTTGTTAAGAGAGTAGATCTCATGTTAAGTGTTCTTAACACACGCACAATGCTGCCTCTTGGGTCTGGTCTTCAGAGGTCAGAGGAGGCTTTAGCTAGTGACAAAATGAGTCACTATATATAGATTTTTATAATTTACAGTATTCCAGGATTCCGCAGTCCACTGGCATAAATAAAGTTGAATAGCGGTGTGATTTGCTGACCGTCTGCTCCCGCTCATTAGAACCTTAGGAACTTGGCCCTTTAAAGTTTTCTTTCCTGCTACTCTCCCTACCCACAACAAAAGTATTTTAGTCTCAAAACTCAATTGCATTTGAGTATCGGCTTCTGCACTGCTGACTCAGTCCCATAGTTGATAAGAGCCTTATGTATCAAATCCTATTACCCTAATTAATTTATAATGAAGTATATAATTGCCACAGGGACAGGAAAATGACATCTTCTCTGGGACATACTCCTCCTGAAGCTGAGTCATAGGAAAGCCTACTTATGTTCAGATGATTACTTGGCGAGCAAGGAATTAAGGACAAGGGAGTCCGGGGTTCCTGGAGCATCTTAACGGGCTATGAGATCCAACTCCATGAAATGGCCTTCCATGAGCAAAATGAGGGTGGCTGGAAAGTGATGGGTGGCCTTTCTTTGGTTTCCTTTTTCTAAGCTTCATGGCTTTGGTATTCCACTGCATGTGCTCTCCTTACACCCTCCCTGCCCACCTTTTACTCCTTTCATCTCTCTGCAAACTAGTTTACATGGCTATAACCTGATTGCATTTCACATGGTTTCTAAAATGTATCTTTCTTTCCATTCCAGTACTTCTGGATGACTAAGGCTTGGGGTTCATCTGCAATCCTGCAGGGGCTTGGGGGGTTCCCACCTGGACTCCCCTGTAAACCCGGCAGTGTGAGGGTGCACACCTCATGGGGGCACAGTTCACAAATGGAATCTGCAATGGTGAGAAGATGCTCTCCTTTTCTGGAAAATTCTGAGGTACATTATTCTCTAGAAGGCCCCAGTGGGGTTGAACCCATGCTGCCCACATCAGGGACCAGCTCAAACCCGTGCCCATGAGGTGTTTCTGTCCCAGCAGAAGCAGCTGCCTCCTACTCCACCTACCCAGACGCCTTGCAGAGACCTCACTCGGGGCAGGTGTGTGAGGGGCTTGCCGTCCTAAGATCGGCTCTGCCTTCCACATTGCCAACAGCCCAGTATCCGAGGCCGGGATGTAGAAGTGGGCAAATCGGTTTCTGCGCCAGGAAAACAGTGTAACCACTCAGAACATTGCATGGCATGGCTGTATCACCAAGAATCATAGGAACACGCATGGGAGGAAATCTTGAGGTTGTTGCATGATTATGGGAAGAAAATAAGGCAGGGAGGAGAGAACCGATGGACATGAGAGCGCTGTCCCTTGACTTGTGTTTCAGCATCTTTGCGGGGACACTGCGAACAGGTCCAGAGGTGCTGTTATACCAGAAGCCCCTCAAAACCCAGACACAAGGATGCACTACGGTAAATGAGCCAGGGCGTCTCTAACTGCCTTGGCGTAGTGATAAGAAGGATCAGAAGGCACAGGGTGGTAGAGACACGGAAGAGCAGAAATTCTATCACCAGAGTTATGTTCCTTGGTAAGGCTCAGAGGACACTCCGTGTAATAAAATAATAAGGAGAGCCTGGTGGGAGGGTTAGGCGCTGGTGTCTTTAAAAACCCTGGAGTACCTTGCGTTCACACAAATGCCATTAGGTAGAAGACACACCCCACGAAGAGTCAGTGGTTTGCCACACCGGTGAAGGGTTAGGCGCCAGTGGTTTGGTGCATACCGTCTCATCCTTTCAGATAAATGGCAAGTTCTTGCATTCCCCTTCCCTCCTATTAAGAAAGAGTCCTCTTGCCTGGGAAGGCTCTTTGGCATTTAAAAGCAGATTATTGCTTCAACCCATTAATCTAGTAGCCCAAATGCTTCCACTTTTGAAAGATTCCCAGAACAAAATAGAGCTATGCAGCAGGTCCTGCCGCAGTGGAAATTGCTCCGTTGATCACAGTGTATGACTCAGCAAGTCTGATGGGTCTGGAGGCATCTCTGGTGGATAAGGGTGCTCAGTAGAAGTCTGTTAAGCCCCCAGTGCAAGAGTCAGGGCAGACCCCTAGAATTCTGGAGCAAGTCATTACCTTGGGTAGCAGAGAACCTTATTTACCATTTGAAAAGCACAGAGCAGCTGGGCCCTAAATATGTCTGGATGTTCCCATGACAATCTGGGTATTATCAGCTCCTCCTGGCCAGGAGGTGCCCATCACAATCTGGGTTTTATCAGCTGCATTCCATCAGGAGGTGCCCATCACAGTCTGGGTATTATCAGTTCCATTCCATCAGGAGGTGCCCATCACATCATGTTGTAGGTATTTTTGGATCCGTTCAGTGATCAGGTCTGGCAGGTGTACCATCAAACCACCCTACACTGAACATGGTTCACTGGAGATCACTTGGGGTCACTCTGAGAGGTCTGGAAGTCCTGTCAGTGACATGAGCAGGTAGCCCAGCCTTCTATCTCTTTATCTCTCTAATACCAGCACCTCAACTTAGAGCTGTCACCTCACTGGGGTTTCCTATGACCATTTACAGCGGAGGAAAGATTCCAGTTTGGTTCCCAGATGGGTGGGCATGATACATCATCGGCAAAAAAAAAAAAAAAAAAAAAGCAGTGCCACCACCACACTCCAGCCTGGCTCAGGAGCCTCCAAAGCAAAGTGATGAGGGGAACCCATCCTAGTGGGCAGTAGCAAGGTGATCTTGGTCATTCACTTTGAAGAGAGTGAAAATGCTCGCGGCATGGCTCTTCAGGTGGATGTCTGGCCTGTGCAGAATGGCTTGGCTCTTTGGGAGGGGCCTGGAAGGGGAGAGTGGACACAGAGAAGTTTGGGGAAGAGAGAGGTGAGAGGTCATGGCAGCGGGAATGTGTGAGCATCTTCATGAAATGCTAAAGCTGCCAGAGAGGGCTACGGTGGCCCAGCACCTGTTGTGTAGGGTGACTGTCCTGTGGGTGTCACCAGCCTCTGTTCTGGGCTCCCAGTGCTTAAGCAGGGGACCCATGGATGGAGTGGCCAAGGCGATGGGAACAGAGGCTAGGCAGTGGCCGCAAGTACAGGCTCCCTGTCGCCACGGCCGATTCAGCTAGTACCATGGCTACAGGACCAGCCTGTCATCAATTCAGTGAGCACCACGGCTGTGAGACCACACTGTCATCAGTAAAGCCTGATACGGCACCTTCTCTCGAACACTAGCCATCCACTGGCAGTGGTATGTGCAGGAGACCCCCTTCAACCAGTTGAGGTAACCGTCATTTGCTTACCCTGCCCTGTCTCTGTCAGCACCCTCATCAAATGGCATGAAGGATGCCTCACTCATCAGCATAGATCCCACACGGTGTTGCTTCTGACCAAAGGACCCATGTTGAGGTCAAGACAATGCCAAGAGAGTGTTTGACCATTTGATGTACCAAGCAGCTGTGCCCTAAGCTTTTATCATGCGCTGCATCCCTTCTAAGCAGAATGCAGGGATGGCTGATTAAACGTTTACCTTAAAGGCTACTCGGCCCTAAGGCCCTGTGGTTTGGAGAGCTGCTTCCTGTAGGTGGTATAGGCCCTAAGCCAGTGGCCATGTCCCAGCAGCAGGAATACATGAGTTCAGGACCTGTGACCCACTGGTGGAATCTGTCCTCCAAATCCAGCTTAGGCCGTCTTGGAATAAAAGTCCTGGTTCTTGGAGAAGTGGTGGGATGGGGAGAAACGCTCTGCCCAGGACACATGGAAGGTTCTTGTGAACTTGAAAATGTAAACACCACTTGGCCATCTTGGGGTTCTTATGCTGGTGTTAGTTCCAAGGTTGGGGGCCATGGCCCACTCTGCTGACCACTGCCTCTAGGATTGCAGTTGTGCAATGCAGAGGGGAAGGGCCAGTCGGGCACCTATCTGTTGATACTTCCAGTGTGATCATGACTGTAAATGGCAAAAAAGCAGCAATCATGGCCTGATAAGGGCTCAACAACCAGGCACTCAGGCCCCTCCATACAAAGCAAGTAACCCAGTCTGCCAAAGTGCTGGCCTGGTATGAAGGGATACAGAAGATGAAGTAGGGTAGGAGATAGCCTAGGGCCTGGGACAGCAGTGGGCGCTATAGCTTGTCTAACCCTAACCCTCCTACATTTGGTCTTTTTAGAGAATGCAACCAACTGCAAACTTGAGGGCCTTGTGTTGAACGTTGTCTAGGTATGAGTAGGACATGCTGTGGACTGTGTCAGATACCACCTGTGCCTGGCCTCACACACTCCCGGTCCACCCCTTACTCCTGTCATTTTTGCAATCACCAGCCTCCTCACACATAACCCGAGGGCTCCTCAGCTCAGCTGTGCTCTGTGTTTCTCTCTGCTCCAGGTGCTCTCTGACTGCAAGGCACGAAACACTGGAGCAAACTTGAAATTGCAAGGGAATGACCACACTATAGTGTAACCCCTTGCCAGCGGGGACTTGAAGCCCACGGAGAAACGGTCCCTTCTGGTAGGCACATTCTACAGAGGGACCCGATGGGACTGAGCCCAGATGCCCGCTGTCATGACCAGCTCAGTACTGCAGATTTCAATTCCTTTCATTCATTTTCTGTTTCATGCTTGCCAGTTTCCCTCTCCTGTTTTGTGAGGTCACTTCCAAACACAAACTCGCAGCATGCAGGCCCTAGTCTTGAGCTTTGCTTGTGTGGAAGCAGCTGGAGCACCCAAAGACAGACAGTATCTTCCCTTGGATTCTCACAGCTTCAAACAATTACAGTCCAGTGTGAGGGTCTGGAGGGTCTGGGAGTCACTCCATTTTTGTTTTTCTCTCTTGCTGCATTTTCAATAAATCTCTCTGTTGTAGACTCAATGGTGTCCCCCCAGCGTTATTCATATGTTAACGTCCAAGTCCCCAGTGCAGTCGTATTTGGAGATATGGCCCTGAACAGGACAGGGAAGGTTCAACAAGCTCATGAGGCTGGAGCCCTAATCCCATAGCGCTGACGTCCTTCTAAGAAGAGGAAGAGACACCAGAGCTCCCTCTCCATGCTCACAGAGGAAAGGCCATGTGAGGACATGGTCGGAAGTTGCGGGCCACAAGCCAGTGATAGCCCTCACCATCGCTTCCGTTTTCACACCAGTGTCTGGACCTGTACCTGCCCATGTTTTCCCCACCTCCTGTCTCTCAGCTGAGGCAGCAGAGGCATCATTCAGGTCTTTAACCCCAGCTTTTACTCATTTGCTGTTTTGAGGCCTCTGTGTGATCTGAGCATTTTTACTCAATCTTAAGGCACCTGTTTCTACCATCATAAAAGCATCAAACCTCATTCTCTTCAGCTTTGGCTCCCAGTAGCTTGCAAAAGCTATAATAGAAAGTAGTTTGACAAACAGGGCTAAGGTGAAGAGGACAAATGCAGCTATTGGCTTCTGCTTCTCTCGAGAAGAATCTCTCAACGGTTCCGTCAGTTCACACTTACTCGTGTTCCAGTTGCTTCATGTCGCTGTCAGCACTCGGCGGTGGTATGTTCTCTTTAATTTGGCTATCCCAGTGGGTGTATATTGGTGTTCATTGTGGTTTTAACGAGGTGTTCTCAGAGGTGTGTTACCCAGCCTAAAGAAAAGATAAATTCCTGATTAGAGAATATGGTGTGAGACTTTGGAGGAGTGTTGAGATGGTCTTTCAGGAGAATGGAACAAACATTTATTAAGCATTTTATACATTCAGTGCAACACGAGATGTTCCCCCCAACTAGTATATTTAAGATGTCCAACTTTTCTATACATTAAGTTTCACTTTTCCCATTTTGGGGAAAAAACAGATTTTATAAATAATAAATTACCCCAGGTCTCATATTTATAAAGATTTGGCTCATGTCATATCACAGAGGTGGCTGCAGGTTTCTTGTAGTATTGGCACTAACATTGAGAACTATATGTTTATTTTGCAGAAGGAAAGAGAGAGAAGACACAGGGAGTGGGGTTGGGGAGATAGGAGAAGCTAAGGGAACTTGTAATCGTACTTTGGGATTTCAGTGGGAGAAAAGGAATTGAACCTGGCCTGCTGACCCCACTTCAGGGATGAGATGCCCTGGCTGTGGAGGGCTCCTGAGGCCCTTCTGGTATAATTGTCCCTGTTCCACAGCAAACTCAGAAGCCTTCCCACAGCAGGGACAGTCCATCCTGATCTCTCATGCGTTCCTCCTAAGCTGTAAAAGCCACGGTCGCTTCATCCTCGTAGCCTCGAGAAGAGACAAGACAGATAGTATCTTCCTTTTCAGATGAACCAGCTGATTCAGGGAACTCTCTAGTGACTTACTCAAGATCGCAGAGTGGACAGAGCCAAAGCAAGAATCCAAGTTCAGGCCTCCTTCTGCTGTAGAAATATTGTGATATGGTCACACACGATCTATTTTCTTCAGGGACCTTTGTGGCATGTTTGGGTCCTATTACCTCATAATTCTTCCGTTTTATTAAGCCCGGTGTTGGCTACAAGAAGGTTGTAATGAGTGCAGTTTCACTAATGATGGTAGTGGTGGCTGACTTTTCGCTGAATACTCTCTTTCTGACTGGCTCGATCCTGAAAGCTTTAGGTGCACACATTCTAATCACAAGACCGGCACTGCCGCTCCAGAGAAGGCTGCAGCACGCAGAGGTGGAGTAGCTTGCCCAAGGACACTGAACTCAAAACGTAGGCACTGCACACATTTAACCTTATGTTTGTTACACAACCTTCCTCTTTGTGAATATGAAAGTAAACCAAGTGTGGTTTTACAGACAAGGGTTGTGAGCACTTCCGTAAGGAATCTACAGGGGCCATGAGCAGAGGGCTGTGTGGTGCTGTGATTTCTGACATGGGAATGTAGGAAGGCTCAGTAATAAAGCTTGCCCATTAGCACTGAGAAGCATTTGTAGAGTTGCTGCCTATCAGCTTTAATCCACTTAGCGGTGGCTTCAGACTGCTGACTCCAGGACACCAGATGGAAAAGCCACATCAGGCTGGCACTCTTCTTCCTCCTCCATGTCTTCCTCTTCTTCCTCCCCTCCGCCTCTTTCTTCACCCTCTTCTTCTCTTCCTCCTTCTCCTCTCCATCCTTCTCTTGCTCCTCCCTCTCCTCCTCCTTCTCCTCCTTCTTCTCTTGGTCCTTCTCTTGCTCCTCCCCCTCTTCCTCCTCTCTCTCCTCCTCCCCCACTCCTCCTCTTGCTCCCACCCTCTCTTCCTTCTCTTCTTGGTCTTCCTTTCCCCTTCTCTTCCTTTTTTTTCCCTCCTCCTCCTTCTTCAATAGAAAAAACATTACAATTAAGGCACCTATGGACAGGTGTAGTTTATGTAGCTATAAGACAAAGTCAGCTGGTCATTGACAGGGTATAATTGTTCTGGTGTTAGCCATTCTTTTTGTTGAAAACGAAGTATTTCTAACATACTAGAGTTTCTGGTACCCATGTTCCCACAGCTGAGATTATTAACACATTTTAATATTTCACCCTATTTGCCTAATTTTTTAGTGAAGAAATCAAATGTTTCAGATTAGGTCAAGACTGCTGCCCACCCCCGATCACTCAACTTTAAAAAGCAGCACTCTTGATTTCCCCCAAGCCATGTTCATCCTGATCCTCCCCAACTTCAGCAGAAGCCACCGGCTCTCCTCGATGGCTCAGCAGTAAGCAGGTCTCCCCTTGCTCCTCTGTTCCCTTCTGCCGGTCCTTGTGTCTCTGCCTCCTACGTTTCTCCCATGTCTGCCACCTCCCTGCCTCATCACCCCTCTCAGACTCTTCCCAGACTCCTGCCACAGCCTCAGTGGGCCCCGCAATTCCACCCTAGCCCTCGTGGCATCAAGACTTCAGTCAACAGTTCAGTGGTTTTTAAAAGACTGTCACAGCAGGCCACTGTCCCACATCACGTTCAGAAGCAACCTACACGTGATGGGGCTCCCCTCTCCCCAGTCTGGCTACACTGGCCTTTCTTCTGTTCCTGGAGCCCCTCAAGCCCCTTTCTGCTCTGAGGGCTTCTGCCTGGAATCTGGTCCCTGGGTCTTCGCAGAGCCGCTTGCTCCCCTCACCCAGATCCCTGCTCAGAGGCTTATGCTCCCAGAGAGCTTCAAAGGACCTCCTCTGCCGTCTTCCTGCTGCTCAGCCTTCCGCCGTCCTCATGGACAACCAGCTTCACATTACACATTCATTGGTTTGCTGTCTGTCTCACCCACACCTACTGCCCTGGAATAAAGCTTTCTGAGTTTGTCTTGTTTACCACCACATCCCCCATACCTAGAACAAATGCTTCATTTTTGTTAAATAGGTGACTAAATCTCACTGGATTGCTTTACCCCAACAGCAGCTCCTCAAAGAAGTTGGTGTGTATTAAGCCTCCTTATGATTTGCTATATTTATTACACATTTATGTGCCCATATGGATTTCATGCAAACTAGTATGTCTGAAATTTTCACTTAAACGACATCATGGCTTACGTGACCTTTTGCAACTTGCTGCTGCTTTTCTGGTCCAAAAATGTGTTTAAGATTAATCCATGTTGATACTTGTCCCTTCATTTAACCGTCAAGCAATGTTTTGTTGAATGAATAGACCACACTTTATTTATTCATTCCCATAGCATACTGGGTTATATATTTTTTTAATATACATTTTTTTTTTTTTTTTGGAGTAGAGGGGTCTCTTTAACACCCAGCTGAGAATTATTCTACATTAGACCCATAGAAGTAGAATTGCTGGGCTGTAAGTTATGTGCAACTTCAACTTTGCTAGATGTGTTAAGTTGCCCAAAACTGTTTGTACCATTTTACAAGGTGTAAGAATTCCATTTTCCACATCTTAATATTTTTAGTCATCCCAGTTTTGATTTTTCCCTGATAGGCATCTTATGTGACTCATTTTTGTTTTATCTTGCACTTTCCCCTTCACTATTATCTTTTTCTCCATATGTTTATTGGCGATGCAAGTTTCTTTTTTTCTAAATTGCTTGTTCATATTTTGCCTGTTTTTCTCTTGGGTTCTTTGTCTATTTCTTATTTATTTGAATTAGGTCTTTGAGAACTCTATGTAAGACTATTTTGTAGTTTATTCACATTACAAGTATCATCTCACAGTCTGTGGTTTTCTTTTCAGTTTACAGCATCTTTTTATCTACATATGTTTTAATTTCATGCAATTTTTCCTTCATATTTGATTTGTTTCTGTATATTTTAAAGAAATCTCTGCTATATTATAAAAATGCTCTGTGATGCTTCCTTTCAAAGTTTAAAGTTGGCTTTCTACAGAGTTTATTTTATTTTGGGGTATGAGATGAGATAAAAATCAAATTTTATTTTACCTTTTATACAGAGAGTAACCAAAGCCAGTGTTACTTTTAAAAACTTAATTTATTGAATAGGTAACACATTCATATGGTTTGATGATTGTAATAATGCTGCAAAATGCATACTATGAAGTCTCATTCCCATCCCTGCCTCATCTGCTCTCTTCTCTGCGTAAGGCAACCAGTTTTTATTGATAATTCTTTGTTTCTCTGTATGTACAAGTAGTGCAAACAGAAAAAGATATTCTTATCTTCCCTTTTTAAACACAAGTAGCACGCTTATCCCTACTGTTCTGCACCTTGCTGTTCTCACTTAACTATTTTTCCTGGAGCTCTTTCCATTTGAGAGCATAGGAAGCTTTTCATTCTCTTTTGTAGCTGAATAGTTACGGAAACCTGGATTTCTTATGCTTGATAAGAAGCATGCGTGCCCTTTGATCTGGAAGGAGACACTACTTCCAAGGCTGCTTACTACACACACATCCCAGAAAAGATGCTTTGGAACAGAGGGCAGTTAGGATCTCACTCACAAAATATGTAGAAATGAGAGACCCAGAGTTGTATTAATTTGCAGTCACCAATGTTCCAATTGTGCCATATCATTTTCAACATTTGCTGTTGACAGTCTCTAATCGTAGCCATTCTAAGTGGGTGTGCATTGGCATCTCATAGTGGTTTTAGTTTGCATTTCTCTGATGTGTAATGATGTTGAACACTATTTCATGTTTATTAACAATTTCTTTTCTGATTTTATCACTTTAGAATCAGGGGGTACGTGTGCAAGTTTGTTATATGGTATATTGATAATGCTGGGGTTGGGCTTCTTTTGAACGCACCACCTGAATAGTGAACATTGCACCCAACAGGTAGCTTTTCAACCCCTGTCTCCCTCCTTCTCTCCCTGCTTGTGGAGTCCCCAGTGTGTTTTGTGTTTATTAACAATTTTGATATCCTCATTTGGAAAAGTCTATTCAAAGTTTTTGAAACCACTTTTTAAAGTGGAATTTGCTCCTATTTCTTATTGATTTGTAGAAGTTCTTTTTATATTTTGCATATGAGCCTTTTAGAATATAAAAACAGAAGTCCTCAATTGCAATGAAGGTTAGTTTCATTGTTTTGTTATATGGTGAGTGATTTTCAGACGCTGCTTAATGAATCTTTTTGAGTCCCGAATTACGACGATCTTTTCTGATGCTTTCCATAGGCACTTGATTCTTTTAGCTTTTACATTTAAGTCTATGATCCATTTCAAGTGGACGTTTGGCATCTTCTCTGGTGGTCTAATAGACTCAGGGCTCTTAAATGAACTTCAGTGTATATGTGAGGTATGATTCAATTTTTTTTTCCTACATCAATATCCAATTGACTCTATACAATTTATTGGAAAGGTTTTTTTTTTCCCATTGAATTGTGGCAAAGCCTTTTATGTATTACTGAATTCTATTTGCTAATATTTTCTTTAAGATATTTTGTGTTCATATTTATAAGATAATTTGGTTGTAGTTTTCCTTTCTTTTAATATTCTTGCCAGATTTTGGTATTTTGTCCCTATAAAATCAGTTAAATTTTCATTTTTTTTTTCTGTTTTCTAGAAGAGTTTAAGATTGGCATTAATTATTATCTGAACTTTTAAAAGAATTTGTCTTTGAAACCATCTAGACCTAGAAAACTGTTCTTGTAGGCAGGATTTTAATTGTAGATTTAATTTATTCAATACTTAACCTAGCTTTTCTGTTTTTTGTTGAGTCAGTTCAGAAACTGCTTTTCAAGGAATTTGTTCATTTCATCTGAATTTGAAAATGTATTACCACAAAGATATTTATACTATCCTTTCATTTTCTTTTCATTATCTGGAGGGTTTGTAACAATGTATTTTTTTATTCCTAATATTAGCAAAATTTTTTTTCTTGATTAATCATGCTAGGGGCGTTTTGGCTATGTATTGCTGCATAATTAAATAACCAATGTCTCAGTGCTTTGAGTAACGATTAATTATCTCTAATGTGTCTGTAGATTTACTGGCCCATTGAGTTGAGTGTGATTTTTTTGTTCCCCTGGGGGCGTCTTGTTTGAAGTCTGGCGTGTAGTTTCAGGCAGATAGCCTGTGGGGTTGGATCAGCTGAGCCAGACATCCCAGGTGATGTGCGCTCCCCAGTAATCATCAGGAGCTAAGCTGGGGTTGCACATCAAGTTGCTGAGTGATGTACTCTATTAGTTACCTCTCACATATTTAGAAGAATTCTAAAATAGATTTTAAAAATGCCTCAAATGCCATATTATATCATTTTTCACTCAAAAATTTTACAATTTGACAACTGCTGTATTGGTGAGACTAGGGGGAGACAGATCCTTTCATACACTCCTGAAAAACAAGTGCAAAATTATTCAACATCTATGAAGGCTAATTGGCAATGTATTATCACAATTATAAATGCTTATCCATATGCTTTTTAATCCAGAAATCTCACTTCTGTGAATTACTATATTGTTGAATAGAAGGGATGTTAGTGGACATGCTTACCCTCTTCTTGACTTTAAAGAGATTATATCTCAACTTTCATGATTAGATGTGCTATTAGGTTGGCGCAAAAGTAAATGCAGTTTTGCCATTGAAAGTAATGGCGAAAACCACAATTACTTTTACACCAGCCTAATATTTATGCTTCATTCACTATTTGAAGATAAGAATATTCTCATCTTATTTTAGTTTACTAAGAAGATTGAGTGTTGAATTTTATCAAATATTTTCTGCATCTATTGAAAGGTGATCATATGGTTTTTCTCCTTTCATCTGTTAATGTGATAAATTTCATTAACACATTTTTCTAATAAGCTATCCTTGCTTTCCTGTGACAATTCCTACAAGTCGATTTAAAAAAAAAAAAACCGAATTGCTAGAATCTGTTGCTATTACTTTTCCATTTATATTCAAAAGTGAAGTTTCTTTCTCCTTTTGTCCTAATTTTCTTCTATTTTTGATGTCACTAGAATTTTAAAGGGAGCGGGAGAGCTCTCCCAGTTTTCCTAGCTGGGTTATTGCCTGAATAAAGAAGCATATTTCATAGAACCTCCTTGTCCCCAACTTAGTAATCAATCATTGTTAACAATCTGATTAGACTGATGTATAAGACATTTATTTATTTAATATACAATTGTGAGGATGTTAAATATACATAAAATGTTAGCCCTTACAAAATTCACAACTACTGCAAGAGTGAAACAGGGAAGGCTCATTGAAATGCATTAGACAGCCATTATGCAAAGCTTGGAATGTTTCTTTTTTGCGTTGATAATCTTTTGAGTTCATGAATGAATTCTCAGTTCTTCTCAATTTAGTATTGCTAGCATCGGCTTAATATGTCTATACAGCAAGGTGCCTGGCATTTTGGCAAGTTCAGATGGTTTTAAAAGTGAAAATGAGAGTAGTGGTCTTGGATGGAAAGTTGATAAGTCTGGAAGAGAAGCTAAGTGATTTGTTGAACAAAATCTGTATTACATGGTAGTGGTGATTTTTAATTATTTGTATATCTGTAGTAGAGGCATAATGTTCTCTATGGTAAAAAAAAAAAAAAACCACAACCCACATTGTTTTCTTTCTCAATACATTGTTCAAGCCGTATTCTCAGAAATGTTCCCTGAGTTAAGGGTGCATAAACTAGGTAAGTTCCTGTTAGACATTTTGTCATCAACATTGGCTAGATACAGTAGAGAAACCATCATCTTCCTAAAGTCTCAAATTGGATTACTTCACATTTTTACTTTGAACTGCAGGGAAACATTATGCCTTTACCCATTATCTTATCCAGCAAATGAGCTATGATGAAGGTGTTTTCAAACCAATAGACCCATATGTGATATGTGATGAATCAGGTTTTATGTTCGTGTGAAGGAAGATCCTGACAGGTTAAGGAACAAATCTACAATCTGTACTTCTTAGCATTGAAGGCAGGCTTGAAGACTATCTAGGGTAGAGACACTAATAGATTGGAGATGTCAGGAAAAAAGAACATCTATAATCCAGTAATTGCTTGAGAAAAAGTAGAGTTGAATAGAAATGACTACTGAAAAATGTTACAGAAACTCAGTCACCACAAATTAGTCAGATTTTGTGTTCTATTCCTCACACTTTAAGAGATTAGAAGCTAAATGTATTATAGCTAAGATGTTAGTGATTTGCATTTCCCTAATAATTAGTGATGTGGAACATCTTTTCATATACCAGTTGACCATTTGCATGTCTTCTTTTGAGAAATGTCTATTCAAGCTCTTGTCCATTTTTAAATTGAATTATTTGTTTTCTTTGCTAAGTGAGTTGTAGGAGTTTCTTATATATTTTGGATATTAACTTCTTATCAGATATATAGTGTGCAAATGTTTTCTCCAAATCCATGCACTGTCTCTTCACCTGGCCAATTGTTTTCTTTGTGGTAAAGAAGCTTTATAGTTTGATGTACTCCCACTTGTCCATTTTTACTTTTGCTGCATGTGCTTTTGGTGTTATATTCAAGAGGTCATTGCCTAGACCAATTCCATGAATTTTTTCCCCTGTGTTTTCTTCTAGGAGTTTTATACATTTGGGTTTTAGGTTTAATTCCTTAGACCATTTTGAGTTGATTTTTGCTTATGGTGTAAGGGCACAGTTTTACTTTTTTGCATGTGGATATCCAATTTTCCCAACGCCATTTGTTGAAGAGATTGTCATTTCCTTATTGTGTGTTCTTGGCACTATTTTTCAAGATCAGTTGACTATAAACGTATGGGCTTATTTCTGAGCACTCTATCCTGTTCCATTGGTCTATATTATCCATTTTTATGCCAGTACCATACTGTTCTGATTATTATAGCTTCGTAGTATACTTTGATATCAGGCAGTGTGATGTCTTCAGCTTTTTTTTTTTTTTTTTTTTTTTGCTTAAGATTGCTTTGGCTATCTGAGGTCTTTTGTAATATTGTATGAAGTTTGGAATTGTTTTTCCTATTTCTGCAAAAAATATTATTAAGCTTTTCATAGGGATTGCATGAAATTCATAGATCAGTTTGGGGAGAATAGACATTTTAACAGATGTTAATTCTTTCAGTTCATGAACACAGGAAGCCTTTCTATTTATTTATGTCTTCTCTAATTTCTTTCATTACAATAATTTATTGCCTCATACTTATCAGGGTGACTATTACAAGACACTGTTGAGAGAATAAAAAGACAAATCACAGACTAGGAAAAATATTTGCAAAAGACATATCTGATAAAGAATTGTTTTTCAAATATACAAAGAACACCTAAAACTCAGCAATAAGAAAACAAACACTCAATTAAAAAATGGGCCAAAGACTTGAGTAGACACCTCACCAAGAAGATATATGGATGGCAAATGAGCACATAAGATGCTTCCCGTCATATGTCATCAGGGAAATGCAAATTAAAACAACAGTGAGATATCACAATATCACTATTAGAATGGCCAGAATCCAAAACGCTGACAACACCAAATGCTGGCAAGGATGTGGGGCAACAGGAACTCTCATTCATTGCTGGTGGGAATGCAAAATGGTACAGCCACTTTGGAAGAGAGTTTTATGGTTTCCTACAAAACAAAACACAGCTTTACCATATGATCTAGCAGTTACACTATGTGGTATTTACTCAAAGACGTTAAAAACGAACATCACATGATATTATTTACATGTGGAATCTAAAAAAGTGAGACTCAGCTAGGTGTGGTGGTTCCTACCTATAATCCCAGCACTTTGAGAGGCCAAGGTGGGAGGACTGCTTGAGTCAAGGAGTTCGAGACCAGCCTGGGAAACATCGTGAGACCCCATCTCTACTAAAACAATTAAAAAGTTAGCCAGGTTTGGTGGAATATGTCTATAGTCTCAGCTACTCAGAAGGCAAATGTAGGAGAATCACTGGAACTCAGTGAGCTATGCTTGTGTCACTGCACTGAAGCCTGGGCAACAGAACAAGACCCTGTCTCAAAAAAAAAAAAAAATTAAATTAAAAGACGAGACTCATAAAAGCTGTGTAGAACAGTAGTTGCCATAGGGTAGAAGGTAGGAGGAAAGGGAAATGGTGAGTTGAGTTTCCATGGGTACAAAGTTTCAGTTCTACAAGATAAGAATTCTAGAGATCTGCTGTACAACACTCTGCCTATAGTAATAATATTGGATCATTTACTTAAAAGTTGTTAAGGGGGTCATATTAAGTGTCCTTACCACAATTTTTATAAAGAGCAATTTTTTATGGCTTAAGATAATACATGTAAGTATTATCTTAAGTGCCCTGGTAAGTGTCCCAACAAGCCAGTCTGTGAGCATGCGCATGAACTTGACTTATGAAATGTATGTAGAAATACATCTGTACGTGTGTAAGATGTAGATATCTGAAACAGCAAGAATAAAATAACCAAAATATTCACTTTTTTGGAGTATAGAATTTATACCTCTACACACACACACACACACACACACACACACACACACATGACCAGTTCTGAATTGTTAGTATGGTTACTAATCTTGGCATTTTCTGTTTATGTGTATCTCTAGTCCTGGGTTGTCAATGTTAGAATGTGAGGATTGCATTCAATATGCTCCAATAGTACATTGCTCTCTAGAGATAATGGGGAAACACTTGGACATATTTCTGATGAGGTACTAGCCTGCCTAATATAGTTTTTAAAATAAGTAACTTGACTGTATATAAATTTACAAAACATAAAATCTTAGGGTTCTATTAAATTTTACTTTCTATAAAAAATGTTATATATGTAAAATGGATGATTAAAATTTTCTTCATGTTTGAAATTGAATGTGTCATGAAAGTTCTATGAAGATGACCTGACTCAAAAAGCTTGAAGGATTGTTGCCCAGGTACAATAATTTGGACATGTTCATTTTGAGAAATCCCTTAGTTCTTAGCCCAGGACCACTTTGCAGTAGGTCTAAGCACTAGGAGCCCACTCTTAAACACTGAGAGCTAATGTGGAAGAGTATTTGCTTCTGTAAAATAAATTGGAAGGGTCAAAGAAGGAGTGTCTTTTTTTTTTTAATTTAAATGGCTTGGATTTGAATATCATCAAAATATTCTTTAAGCTATAGAGGTTTTAACTACTTTTGCTTTTCTATATTTTATGCTATTGGTATTTTGTTTTCTTTGTATTAGGAGTAGAAATAATCTACATGGTTACTTTATGTGTCAACTTGACTGGGCTTAGGGATGCCCAGACAGCTGGTAAAACAGTATTTCTGGGCGTGTCTGTGCGTGTGTTTCTGGAAGAGATTAGCATTTTCATCAGTAGACTGGGTAAAGAAGTGGGTTGATGCCCACGAACTCACCAGTGCGAGTGGGCACCCTCCAATTCATTGAGGACTTCAACACGTCAAAAGGGAGAGGTAGGAAGAACCTGCTGTCTGCTTGAGTGGAGGCATCCATCTCCTCCGGCCCTCAGACAGTGGAACATCTGCTTGTTGGGCATTTGGACTCGGACTGGAACTTATACCACGGGATTTCCTGGGCCTCCAACTCACAGACAGCAGATTGTGGAACTTCTCAGCCTCCATAATCATGTGAACAAATTCCTCATAATAAATCTCTTGCTGTCTCTTTCTCTCTGTATCCTATTGGTCCTGACTCTCTGGAGAACCCCAACTAACACAATCTGCAACTCCTTATTCCCTATAATGAGAAACATGCCATGTCCCTGACATCTTAAGCCATGTGAGGTCCCAGATGAGGTCAGTTTACATCCATCCCCTGCTTACTGTGAATAAATAATAACGAAAACCATCCAGTGTTGCAATAGAAAATGCTAGTCCCTATTTGTCTTATTTGTACTTTTAATGAGCATTGCTATTTTCATTTTCTAAAGGCATGCACCAATTTATTAGAGTCACAGAGCGAGTTTAGTAGCATTTTGTGACCTATTTTGTATGAAATATGGTTTCAAATATTTATTATCTCTTTAAAAAGGCTCAGTTTTGTTTTATACTGATTTTTCATTTGCACAGCCTTTTCCATAGATTTTATTACAAATTAAATCTTTCCTATTAGGAGATATTTTTGATGATTAGTCACCAGGGGTGTATTTTGGCATGGGAGAAAGGAAAAGAATAGCAAAGAAAATGTGTTTATCTAAAATGCAAATAGGTATCCGAAATCTCTGCTGAAGAAAGTCAGTTCACAGGGCATAGGGGCCAAAAATAGAAACAAAAAAGATACTTTTTCCTTCATACTTTTTATGTTAACAATAACTTGCAACCTTTTAGGCAGATTTTTTTCTGTATATTTTCCATGTCAAAATTGCTTTCTTTGCAAAAATCGAAGTAGGTGTAACTAAAGGATAACTGATATATTTTTTCTGAAGAAATGTATTTCTAAGGTTTAGAAATATCAAAAAATTTTCTGTTTTCAGTTATGATATTCATAATACAATTGAGGATTAACAAGAAATGTGAATGGTTAACATTAACATAGATAAATTATAGTATTAATCAAATATTTTTATAGAATGTGTTTTCATTTTAACATCTACCATTTCAAACCTATATTAATTAACCAAATATACTTTGTATAATATTCTAATATCAATCCATGAGCCATGTATCCCAAAGCCATAAAAACTCCAATTCTGAATATTGTTTGGTTTTTATATAATTTGGAGTTAAAAATCTACCTTCATCTTAAAGTTTATAAAATATAGAAGTGAATGAATGAATGATATAACATCTTTTTCTCTGAAGCTCATTTAGTTAGAGTTAGCAATAGCTGAACCAGGTTTTTAAAACAATATAATTTTATTAATATTTTTGAGTAGAAAAGCTGTGTGTTATCCTCATTTACCATTCTTCTCAAACTACCTGCTGGGAGGTCTGCCTCAGGTGTTGGGGACACAACGAGGTGCAAAATAAACTTCCTCAATAGTAATAAGAATAATAGCCAATATCTACTAGCCTCAGTACTGGCACTAGGGCGAGGATAGTCAGGCATTTGCCTTGGACACAACATTAGCGTGTGTGGGGTGGGGGTTTGTCAAAAAGCTTCAGTAATCAAGATAAGGAAATCCACTTGTGCCACCCTAGTCCCCACCTACTGAGCACTTACTGTATGCAAAGTACTGTACTAATAACTTTTTTTGCATTTTTCCTACAATTTTTTTTTTTTTTGAGACAGAATCTCACTCTGTTGGTGAGGTCGGAGTGCAGTGGTGCAATCTTGGCTCACTGCAACCTCTGCCTCCCGGGTTAAAGCTATTCTCCTGCCTCAGCCTCCGGAGTAGCTGGGACTACAGGTGCCGCCACCACACCAGGCTAATTTTTCTATTTTTAGTAGAGACGGGGTTTCATCATGTTGGCCACGCTGGTCTCAAACTCCTGACCTCAGTTGATCCATCCGCCTCTGCCTCCCAAAGTGCTGGGTTACCAGGTGTGAGCCACCGCACCTGGCCCTACAATATTTTTTTAAACAATCTTCTTAAGAACTGACCCCTTACAACGGTAGGGTCACTTATGGCCGAGTTCACACAGCCAGTAAGTGGCAAAACTGGAATTGATTCCCGAGTTTTATGCTGTGGATACTTTCTTCCCCTTGTGGAAGTTTAATATCCATCTCACGTGACAGGGATAAAATCACAGCTGCCACCGAGGCCATTAAAAGCAATGCTCAGGCGGGAGGCGGAGCAAGATGGCGGAACAGAACGCTCCACAGATCGTCCCTCCAGCAAGGACACCAATTTAACAACTATCTACACAAGAAAAGCACTTTCACAAGAACCGAAAACCAGAAAGGAAATCCGGACCAAACTCAGGTAATGCCTGCCCACGAAGGGAGCAGTTAAAACAGCCCCAGAAGGGAATGGCCCATCCCAGTGGTCAGAACTGGAGTCTCTGTAAAATCAGGGCTGCTTCTCCTCTCAAGGAAGTTCCTCATTTCACTTTTAAAGAGCTGGAGATCATCCTGGCCAACGTGGTGAAACCCTAAAATTAGTCTCTACTAAAAATACAAAAATTAGCTGGGCGGGGTGGTGCATCCCAGCCCCTCCGGAGGCTGAGGCAGGAGAATGGCGGGAACCCGGGAGGCGGAGCTTGCAGCGAGCTGAGATCGCGCCACTGCACTCCAGCCTGGGCGATCAAGACTCCGTCTGGAAAAAAAAAAAAGAAAAGGACTCTCACAGACTTTTAGGATATCCACATACATCTGGCCTTTCTGGGAACTGTCTTAGGGACTTTGGCAATATTTTTCTTTTCTTTATTCTGTTAAAAAGCCCTCTCCTTCTCTTTTCCATGGGACTCTAAAACACAAAACTGCCTCCTTAAACCTTCGAATGAGTTTAAACTTTGTACCTTCCATTCACTCTGCGCTTTACCGCTGCCAACTTTCTGATCAGGAGGGTTATCTTAAAATAAAGGTGTGCAGGTTCTAGTTGATTGCTTGCTTTATTCTGTTCATCTTGAGGATGCTTGTCAAAGCAAAATTTGGGAAAAAAAGATTGTTTTTCAGAAGAAACACGAAGCACCTGCTTAAGGGAACAAGCAGCAAAAGTACTTTTGTATTTTACTTCTAAGTACTTTTGTATTTTACTTCTCTGCAGTTGCTACATTTGAACATTATTATTGACTTTTTTCCTTTGAGGGAATGTTGCAATGAATTGAATGATTAAAGAAAGCCTTTTCAGTTGGTGCTGTTTTCGCCTGATAATGAGAATAAAAATTACACTCCAGAATAACAAGGTTTAAAGAAATAGATTCTGCCCTGGCAATTTGCAGACTTCGTCCTTTTTTCTTAGGAAAAAACCCACCTAGCAACTCTAAAATAATAAGGCAAGACACAGAACAACAGTGAAAAAGCTCCCCTCATCCTCCACACTGCCTGTTCACAGTATCTTACCATCCAGTGTTATTATCTCTACTTTGTAGATGAAAAAATTAGTTTCAAAGGAACCTTAACGTTAGTTTTCCTTTAAGTGAATTCTCATTCCTTTCAGGTGTGACAAATCAGAGGGGAAAAAATGTATGCAATTACCCCACTCTCAAAATGCTAGATGTATTTAACAAACATTTGAGTATTCACTAAGTTCTGAGTGGAGAAATTTCATATATGAACTCAAAGGTGCACAGAGCAAGAGTGAAGGGATGCACGGGACCACCTCCCAGCCCCCCGTGGTCTTGGGCCAGCTTACCCTATGGGAGGCAACCCTTCTGTGGTTTTCATGCCTGAGAGTCACAAGTGGTCAGGACTGATGCTCTCTGTGCTGCTGCGTTCAAATACTTCAAAATATTGCTAAGAAAGGGTTTCTTTCCTACCCACTCAACCCAAATGAAGCACAATGATATGTGTGATATTGTCAAATTTGCTCAGTGTAGGGCAGAAGAAACACAGGGAATTTGTTGCTGGTTTTAAAGAGTCGTCTTAGGCCATTTTAAAACCCTGATTGAACCTCAGTGTTCTCATCTGTAAAACCAAATAATATCTGGTTATAACAATTTTTTAAAAATACTAGTCTCTGATAAAACAGACTTTAAACCGTCAAAGATCAAAAGAGACAAAGAAGGCCATTACATAATGGTAAAGGGATCAATTCAACAGGAAGAGCTAACTATCCTAAAT
>NW_012101587.1:6832210-6834819 GCF_000951045.1 Mandrillus leucophaeus | reverse complement strand
AAAAAATTATACAAAAGTGTTTATAACCTCTAAATATTTAGGGTTCTTTCCTTTTTATTATTAAATCTTGCTCTAAAATCAACCTCATCAAGAATACTCATTAGGGAATGGGGAGATTAAAAAATATGAGTTCTTTTCCAGTCGGTGGTGATTATAATATAAATAGTTAGCAAATGGAGTTTAATAATTTGAGACAGCCTTAGGGATATTATTCCACTTCAACCTGACCAAAACCCTACAGATAAGAGAAATACCACATTTTTAGCCCCAGTTTGTGTGATTGAGAAATTGGGTTCCTGAAGTTCTTGTCCATGTGACAGCAGTTTATAAATCATAACTAGCGAGTGTGTATGCCCGAGGGTTTCTTCAGGGCATGGGATTATGTGGCTGACCTCTGGCTGATATTTGACTCAGGAGGTCCTGATGGAACAGACCTGTCAAATCTGTCTTGGTCTTTACCAGGCCCAGGTCTCTTGGAGGAAGAACTGTATCTGTTTTCCAGCTGATGTGGGAGTTATTCTTAAGGAATTTATAGGTATGCCAAATGAGAAAGATGTTGACTTTTATTTACTAATAATATTAGGCACTAAAAATGTCACACTTTTGATGTACAAAAACTTTTGTCATTAATCCTCTAAAAATATATCTATCTGTTGAGTAAATTAAGTTATCAAGGTTTATGGTATTGATTTTCAATGTAGTTTATGGTGCAAACTTAATATCATGATTCTGTGGACTACAAACCACAATATTATGAAAAGATATACTGGTTTTATGGTTCCAGATATATAAATTTAGACATTCATACATTTTCCATTTTAAAATGGCTATTTTCAAGTCATTGCCGTTATGATGAAAATAAGAACTTATTCTGAAAATGTATTTCCAGTGCTGATCATGTTCACTTGTTTTTGTAAAGCTTTCCATTGCATTGTTAGGGTGAGGAAAACTTCATTTTCATCAGTGGGTGGAATCGGAGTTGTGTTTGCAAGTGTGTTTTATTGAAGTCATGTAAGTGTTACCAAATAGTGGTAAAAGGACGGTAAGATGATAGTTGTACTTAACACCATGGCAAAATATAAGTGAAACACCTTCATCAACTAGATCTAACACTCATGTTTATGAAGCTCTACAGACTATATATACATATATATATCTTATAACTTAAAAAAACCCTCATATACTACTTATACTCTTTTTACACTAAAATTATATATTATACTACTTACATTTTAACTAAATGGATGGACTTTGAAACTAGTTAATTTATCTTTAGTCTAGGACTTTATACAGAAAGGTCAGCTCATAGCACTTCCATTTAAACCATTTTCCCCCCATAAATCTTGAAGACCTAATCCAAAGCACTTCCAAAACTCAGTGTTTCCAATATTATCATTTCTCCTTTTCCTTTGTATTACTTGCTCTTCAGAGTCCTTTGGAAAATGTCATAGGGGACTTTAGATACTCTATTTTCTCTCTTTCCTGTCATTGATTCTCCTCCACAGTCAGATAAGTACATAACAATATTAGAAGGAGTGATTTTTTTTTTTTTAGCTTTTAAAGGCAACGTAATGCTATGTCTGTGGGATGTGTCAGTGCATCTTTCAGAGAGTCACACTTTTTGCAAAAGCAACTTCCCAAATATTGCTAATATGCTCTTTGTGAATTTTGTAGACGTATAATTTATGGCTGATAGAAAGGGGCCTCCATGGTGAATGTGGCTAAGAGTCCTGTAGCCCACTGGATGGGAAGAGCCTGGAGTCCAAGTGCCTTCATGGCTGCCAGAGGACAATGGCATCATTAGGCATTTATTTCCATTTTTCTTTTTGTTGTTGTTGTCATTATTGTTATGTTATTTTGTAGATAAAAGTAAATTCGGGGAGGGAGGTAAGGGGAAAGTAAGCATGGAATAACAGCAGAGCTGTTGAGTGGCTTGCTGCAGCCTGGATGCCTGGTCTGTGTCCTGTTCTGCCCCCATTAGCTGTGTGAGCACTGGCAAGGCAAAGGATGTCTGGAGGCCTCTGCTTCTTGGTCTTTAGATTGGTGATAATCACGGTGGTGGCTGCCCAGGGTGTCAGTGAGGATGAATGCTGATACCTGTACAGAGCTCAGAGTGGAGCCTGGAATATATGGGAAGCATTCTGTAAAGGTTAGTTCTTGCTGTTGTCACTCTATCATTACTATATCTAAGAGGAGTTATGATGAATGACTTACAGAAAAAAGATGAAATGCCTTATAAATAAAAGCAAAGTTGTCATTATAACAAGGGCATTGCCAAGGGCAACAGTACATACTGTGCATGCCATGTGTAGAGAGGAAGCCCCCTTCCTTAAAGTGTATCTTTCCCATCCTAATTGTTATCTTACAGAGAAAGCCTCACTGAAAATCATGGTGTCACAGTGAATATTTGGCAATGGACAACATCCTCCAAGGAGTAACACATCATTGGGTTGTGTTTGCCTTGACCCTCTGCTTCCAACCTAATATTTTATTGGTTGAATAAGCTTCTAGATTTGCTTTAATTCTTAGGTTATTGATTCCTAACCACTGGTTTGAAAAACAAGCACCATCTTGTTAAGAACTGAGTATTTATGACATTTATCCAGTGG
>NW_012101587.1:6828532-6829995 GCF_000951045.1 Mandrillus leucophaeus | reverse complement strand
ATCTCAGGTCTTTAACATTCATTCCTTCATTCACTTTTCCTGAAATATGTACTGAGTGTCTGCTATATGCGAGGTGCTATTATAGACAGTGGTGACACGGCAGTGTTGTAGAAAGGCAGCAACCTGTGCCTTCATGGAAATTGCTTACTGATGTGGGAAACACAAAGTAAACAAATACACATATGCTATAATGCCAAAAAGTGATAATTCTGCTGCCAGAAAATAAAGCCATAATAAAGTTTTCCGAACAGTGCCTATAGAAGCATTTGATATATAGTAATATAATATCAAAATCTCTTTGGCCTAAATTCTCCAATGGCCCTGTGTAATCCAGAGGGAAAAATAATCCAAAAATCTTTGTGGTTTTACATTTGGTCTTTAGCTTTATCTCCTCTTGTAGTTCCCTGTACTTATTGTGTTCAAGCCACACTTTCTTCCCTGCATACCTTGACTTTTTTGAACTTTTCTTCCTCACTACCTTGCCTCCTGCTGTTTGCTCTGTCTGCAACAGCATTCTGTGTATTTACACACGGGTGCTTTCTTTTATCATTCAGGTCTTAGTTCAAATACCACCCACTAAGAGAAGCATTCTTGACATCCTCTCTGAAGTGGCCATCCCCCATCACTTTTGCATTTTCTACTTCATGTTATCTTTCATTGCACCTGTCATGACTGAAGAGATCTTTGTTTACTTGTTTATAGTACGTTTCCTTCTGCTATGATTTAGATATCGTAAGTGACAGACCTTAACCGTGTTTGCTCACGGCTCTATGATGAGTGCTTAGAACACTGCACAGCACATAGTAGGCAATCAGCAGATATTGAAGCAATGAATATACTGTTCTTTTTCAAAATTTGGGTGAAATTTGAGAAAGTAAAATCAAGTCCTTTCTGAGGTGCAACCCAGTGGAATATTATTATTCATTTTCTAGAAAATATTGACTAGTTTATACCTCACTGCAGTAGCATACCTCCAAATGTATTAGCATGTTAAAGTCAGGGGAGGTGTCTGGGACACTATGTCATTTAGATGAGTTAAGGCACAGTGACTGTCTGACTCAGAAGTCATCCTTGGTGCTTAGCTCCTGAAAACTGGAGTGGCACAATGACAAGAGGGAGAAAGTCTACTTTGCTAGTTGTGTTGCATTGTCAAAAGAGCAGAGAGTGTGAAGACACACATTTGTAATACATTCCAGTATTTCCTTTTCAAATGAAAACATGAAAATACAAGTTGAAGACCAAATCTTATTATTAAAATAAAAAGGAAAAAGAACAGTTTCTCAGATTAAAAAAAAAAATCTTCAATGAAAAAAAGCCATGTCATTGTCATATGTGTCACTGGTTATTTCCACAAATACGTTTTATGTATTAATTTAATTATTATTATTATTTGCTTGAGATGAAGTCTTGCTTTGTCACTCAGGCTGGAGTGCAATGGTGTGATCTTGGCTCACAGCAACCTC
>NW_012101587.1:6823958-6825981 GCF_000951045.1 Mandrillus leucophaeus | reverse complement strand
CTAATTGTTATCTTACAGAGAAAGCCTCACTGAAAATCATGGTGTCACAGTGAATATTTGGCAATGGACAACATCCTCCAAGGAGTAACACATCATTGGGTTGTGTTTGCCTTGACCCTCTGCTTCCAACCTAATATTTTATTGGTTGAATAAGCTTCTAGATTTGCTTTAATTCTTAGGTTATTGATTCCTAACCACTGGTTTGAAAAACAAGCACCATCTTGTTAAGAACTGAGTATTTATGACATTTATCCAGTGGGGAAGCCACAATGGACCACGACACTTCATTTATAAATACAAATGCACGTAGATTTTAGAAACCGGAGATGAGCTAGGGGCTGGGGAACATGCTGTGACTTTTCAAGAAAAGCAGTGAACATGAAAGATTCTATTCGACCAAGAGAAATATGTACTTCTTACATTTTTAGGGAAACCAGGTATTTTCCTGCCCTCAAGGAAACCCCATAATTGAAATTGAATTTGTTGAAGTCTGTGATGGTAGAGAATTCCTTTTCCAGCTCTGGGAAGGCTTGCTTAGTGTTCAGGTAAAATGTGTCCAAGCTAAAGTGAACACAAATGAACCCATGTTAGTAGTTAGTAGCATGGTTATCTAATGTATTGTCCACTTAGGGTCATTTGGTAAGCATAAAAGGGGCACTGATCTTAATTTTTCAGGGACAAGTAGTGTCAAGTGGGAGCAGGAGAACCAGGGAAGTTCTAAATATTTAAAAATAATCACATAGCAAATGCTTGGCAAAATGCCATGAAACTGTTAAACATCTGGACTGAGTCCAGTGGGTCCTAGATTCCAGAACCTTCCTGAACCAGGAATGGTCATAGAAATACTCTTGATCTACTGTGTAACCTAACTGAAGGAGAACCAACCACCTACATGGGAGTCAATATTTCTAACTCCCTCTCTGGTGATTTCTCTCTGTAGATGACTCACTTGAGTTTGCAAGTCTGTGAAAACACATTGGATGGTAATAGAAAATATATAAAGTTTATATAGCTTGCTGGATTGTTATAAAAAGTAGCAATAAGATTATACTGATCATATAAAGCAGGCTCTTAAACTCCCTAATTCCTTTTATTCACTGAATGGCCTTGGGCATCATTCGAGTACTTCCTCAAGTTAGTAGAAATTGTGCTTGTGTTCTTCCTCAGAATTGTAGAAAATAGCAGTAGAAGGTATTTTTACTATGAAAGTAAAGACAGAAAATATACAGCTCATAGGAGAAGACTTTCAGCCAGATCAACACATGAGAATGGAAGAGAATTGAGGTCAGCAAAGAGTGTTAAAAATCTCATGATATGAAATTTTCATTTAATGCGTGGATGTAGCTTCTGACCCAGAAGGGGACAGTTATTAATGAATTCTGCCATTTTCCATTTTTGCTGCTCTCAAAGGCAGACTTAAGGCCATTATTATATTTATTATGACATTAAAAATCTAGTTTCTTTTGTGTTCTCAAGAAGTGAAAACTTGCATTTCCTTTAGAATGGAGATAATTATTTTGGAAATTTTCCATTCAAATTATTTTTTAAGCAATGACCTCTTCTGGCTTGTAAGACATGACTTTAAGAACTCAAAAACAAAAATGAGAAGAGAGATCTGATCGAAGCCAAGGGAAGTGTTTTGCCTTTCCAGCAAGGTTTCTGGCCTGTCATAAGCACTTGATAAATAATGCTACTATTTTGCTGTTACCTGAATTATTCTTTTAATTCTTTCAACCATCTCACTAAGTTCCATGGATATATGTGAATAGTTCCAACATTTATTTCTCTGGTGTTGATTTCTCCGAGCTACAAACTCATATAACCAATTACTTGCTTGACATCTTTCATGGTCGTGTGTAATAAAATATCTCATGCTAATCATAGTCAAAACGGACACTGGATTTTTATCTCTTAAAATTCCCCCAATCCCAGCACTTTGGGAGGCCGAGGCGAGCGGATCTTCTGAGGTCAGGCATTCGTAGAACAGCCTGACCAATGTGGTGAAACCCCATCTCTACTAAAA
>NW_012101587.1:6800937-6818898 GCF_000951045.1 Mandrillus leucophaeus | reverse complement strand
GCCAGGCTAATTTTTGTATTTTTAGTAGAGACAGTGTTTCCCCAGTTGGCGAGGCTGGTCTGGAGCTCCTGACCTCAAGTGATCCACCTGTGTCGGCCTCCCAAAGTGCTGGGATTACAGGCATGAGCCACCATGCCCAACTTCTGTTTTATTTATTAATTTTAATTGTGAAAAATACTAGAAATTTCTGTGCTCAAAATTTTATTTTATTAACAATTTAGACAAAATGGAAGAGGACTGTGAGTTACATAGGTACAATGATTCTTCAGTTTTAACTCTTAAGAATTATGCTATGGTGTGGAGATTCCTTAAAGAGCTAAAAGTAGAACTACCATTTGATCCAGCAATCCCACAACTGGGTATCTACCCAGAGGAAAGAAGTCATTATTCAAAAAAGATACTTGCACGTGCATGTTTATAGCAGCATAATTCATAATAGCAGAGTTTTGTGGAACCAACCCAAAAGCCCATCAGTCAAAGAGTGGATAAAGAAACTCTGGTGCGCATATATGTATATGTATATGTATATGTATATATGTGTGTATATGTATATATGTGTGTATATGTATATATGTGTGTATATGTATATATGTGTGTGTATATATCTCAAAACGTATTATGTTTTTATATATATGTGTGTGTGTATATATATGTCATCTATATATATGATGGAATACTACTCAGCCATTGAAAGGAATGGATTAACATCATCTGCAATGACCTGGATGAGGTTAGAGAATATTATTCTAAGTGAAGTAACTCAGGAATGGAAAACCAAACATCGTATGTTCTCACTGATATGTGGTAGCTAAGCTATGAGGATGCAAAAGCATAAAAATAATACAATGGACTTTGGGGACATGGGGGGAAGGGTGGGAGTGGGAGGTGAGGGATAAAAGACAACAAATATGATGCAGTGTATACTGCTTGGGTGATAGGTGCACCAGGTTCTCACAAATCTCCACCAAAGAACTTACTCATGTAACCAAACACCACCTGTACCCCAATAAGTTATGGAAAAATAAAATTTAAAAAAATTATATGGTTATTTCCAAAATCAGTTGTGAGTTTGGCCTTCAAAGTCCATATTTCTCCTGCCATGGCTGTATGTAAACTCTAGTATTGTTTTTCCATGCTGGGTGGAGCCAGGGGTTCCTCTTTATGAAAATGTTAAATATTTTGTGAGTTGCCAAGGCTTTGGTGCATGGGTGCCCTGCTGTGGGTGTGTTTGGGTGCTCCCTGTGTCCTGTGTTGTAAAGAAACCTTGCCCCCTCTTCTGTATAGAGCATATCTTGGTAGAACATTCTAGACCTAAGAGGCAGGGAGTGAGAAATATCCAGAGAGAGTATTAATATATTGTGATGTAGGAGAGGGCTTAGTTGTTTTTCTAAATTCTAAGGATCACCAGGAGGCTTCTTTGAACCCTTGTTTTCAGGAAAAATGGACATTTACCTTTAGTAAGCCATAGCACCTCTGTCAGTCACAATGCAAGTTTGCTTGTTGGCCTACTTTCCAAGACAAGCGTCCCCAGAGGAAGCCTTTAGAATTGTGGATCATTTGCATAGATAAGTTTTGAACTGTCAGGAAAAAAGGACTACCTTTTCCTTCTTCTAACTGGTACATTTACTGTTTCTATAGTTTGGATATTTTACCCTGACTTTGTGAGAGCTGCTATCAGGGTTTTCCTGCCCATGCAACATAGCCTTGGTTTAAGGTCAGCTAGAAGCTAGAATCCTGTCTCAGGATGTATCACCCAGTCAGCTTCACTGAAACCCTGGGAAATCCGTGGACCTGAGATACACAGCCTTCTCAACTCCCAATACACCTCTTCATCATAAGGGAGCCCTGATTTAAGGGGGTTTGCAATTTAAACCAGGTCTCATGGGCTGCTGATATAACTTGTGCATTAATTGTTGCACTTGAGTTTGATTGCTTAGGATGCTTTAACCTTTGGATCATTGATAATCTGAATCCTATCTACCTCTGGGCTACCACTTGCTCAGATGTTCTCCACTCCTAGCAACCTGATCTGGTTCTACCTGAGAAAATGTTGCAGCCGTTGCTGAATCCCCAGTACCTATAATGCATGTAGTATTGCCCAGTTAGTGTTTATTGCTGAATCAGCTGATGTTTTTCTTCCTCACTTTCACTTCACATGGCTCAATGGGTTCTTGGCTCCAGGCTCTGCAGCTTTTATCAGTTTCTGGCCAGGATTTCCATGCTGATATTTCTGCTATTTCTCTTCTCTTTCATCCCCTGCCTCGTTTTACTTCTTTGGCTCTGGTTTCTGCAGCTACAACCCGCTGCCACCTGTTCCTGTGGCTCGCAATGAACCAGGTGGATTTATTCCAGAGCGCTGATTCAGATTTCAGTGGAAAGTTCAGTCTTATTGATGGGGACACAGTTTTATCTTTGGAGATTAAGATACAGATGGGATAGATGTTTTTCAGTGTCAAGTGAAAATGAAAAAGAAGTCTTCCTATTTTAAATACTTAGGATATAAAAAGGTATAATTTCAGAAGCATTAAGATCTTAATAAATATTTAATATTATTTCATAATTTACACATTCTTTGTACATGAACCTTATTTGAGTTGATAACTTTATAGACTAAAAAGATGGAAAGATTACAAATCTAAAATTTCAAAATGTGCAAAACAATAAAAATAATCATAAACTGTTAATGTATTTTCTCTTATAAATACTAAAATATAACATCTATTACCTAATGCCCAATTCCTATTAAGGAAGAGTTTAATATAGACTTACACTTCATTATAGTTAGTAAATAATCATCTACTTTTCCTATTTTTAAATTTAAATCCTAGAATTGAATTATAATATTTGCCAATTAAGTTATATATACTTGGAAATTGCATTAGAATTTGAAGGTGTAATATATCTAAAGCAATAGTTTAAATAATGCTGAAGTTGAGAAGGTAATCAGTAATCACTGGACAGTGTTGTTACTGTAATAAAGAGCTAAGAGTAGAGACCTGATCACATCCACTGATTACGGATCTCAGTTTACCTGTGCAGACTGTGAGAGGTGCCCTGTGCCCAGAACCTAGCTTTGGTGCTGATGTCCATGGTGAGTGTTCAGGCTGGGACTCTGATGGGCGGCGGCCCTCACACTACGTTTTGTGCTTGATTGAGGGGGTAAGGTCTATGTGGTTCTCAGGAAAAGAAACACACTCTGGTCTCTTCTTACCCTTTTCTCCTGCCTTCCTCTAAGGAGTGGAATCCCGGGGAAAGAGTTTAATTCTGGCATTATGTATACTGACAATATTTGTAGGAATAGTGAGAATATTTACCTTTATTTGGGCAGTCAACTAAAATAATCACATTAGTTCTACAGAGGTGAAGAGTAACTTATAAACATGTGTGAGAGATAGATATTGATTGATTGATTGGAGCATACTGTTACTATTTGTTGAAGATAGAAACCTTGAGATTCAGAGGAAATTTGGTGGGAAGCAATGAATGATCTAAAACTGCGGTTTTAGATCATTTTAGTGTACATAGTGTGGAAATAAATAATTTACTAGTAATGCTATGTTTTGTGTGATCAGAATCTTCTCCAATCTCATCCAAGGCATAATAGCTTATGAAGTATTAAACAAACAATGCATTATAAAGCACACTGTTGAAGGTTAAAAGATAAACAAATATGTTTTTATTGTCTCAATTTTCCAGAGTTAGTTGTGAAGAAAAATTGGTTGAATAACAGAGTGGAGTTTGAATTGGTAAAAGGTAATGTTGAATAATGATGTGAATTTCAATACTGTTTTATACATGCAAATGACACACAGAAAGAGAGTGTATTAGAATGTTCTCATGCTGCTAATAAAGACATACCTGACACTGGGTAATTTATAAAAAAGGGGTTTAATTGACTCACAGTTCAGCATGGCTGGGGAGGCCTCAGGAAACTTACAGTCATGGCAGAAGGGGAAGCAAACACGTCCTTCTTCGCATGGTAACAGCAAGGAGAAGTGCAGGGGGACTGCCTTTTATAAAACTATCAGATCTCATGAAACTTATTCACTATCATGAGAACAGTACAGGAAAACCTGCTCCCCATGATTCAATTAACTCCCACCAGGTCCCTCCCACAACATGTGGAGATTATGGGAACTACAACTCAAGATGAGATTTGGGTGGGGACACAGCCAAGCTAGGGAGAGAGAGAAAGGGAGCGGAGGAGGGAGAGAGAGAGGGAGGAAAGGAGACAGAGAGAAAGGGGGAGAGAGGATTAGAGAAAGAAAGATATTAGCAGTATGTGTTGGTGCGAATAGTTTAAAAACAAAATAGTTATCCCTCCATTTAATCTTTTAAGTTTTTGCTGCTTTGCAGAGAGAGGAAAATGGAAGGGAAACCATCTTACCACATTTGGGGATAGGGGACCCTCATGTCCTGCGCTTCCCATAACCAGGAAGGCTATCTTGAAAGACTAGGTTTGCTGACCTCCAGCTGGCACCAGCTCACCCTGTTCAGTCCAGCTGCTGCAGCTGCCCAGGCAGTTTCCAGTGGCTTTCTAAGCTGTGGCTCTTCCTCTATTTCCAGACCTTCTGTCCATGGCTGAATTCCAGGTGGAGGTTAATAATAATAGCATGTCTCTACTAAAAAATACAAAAAACTAGCCGGGCGAGGTGGCGGGCGCCTGTAGTCCCAGCTACTCGGGAGGCTGAGGCAGGAGAATGGCGTAAACCTGGGAGGCGGAGCTTGCAGTGAGCTGAGATCTGGCCACTGCACTCCAGCCTGGGCGACAGAGTGAGACTCCATCTCAAAAAAAAAAAAAAAAATAGCATGAAATCGTTTCATATATAGTCAGATTGCCTGGGTTCAAATCCCAGCTCTGCATACACTGGTGCGTGCTTTTGAGCAACTTGCTGACCTCTCTATGTTTCAGTTTCCTGGTCTGTAAAATGGAGATAATACTAGCATGGTTGTTATGAGAATTAAATGAGTTAACAAAAGTGAGTTCACATAGTAGCAATTCATTAAATGTTAGCTGTTACTCCTTTACTCTCCAGACGTTCGTTTGCTTCTCTTCAGACTTTCACCATGAAAGCTAGAAAGGGAATTAAAACAACTATGTAGTTAATAAACAAGCAAGGCATAATCATCCATCTTCCATTTCTTGGGCCAGTTCAAGATCTGGGTTACTTTCCTTTCTCAGCTCTAGTAATGTGTTTATTGAGATTAAACCTCCAAATCCTGCTGGTTTTGGACAGCGTGAGACTAGCTTGATAGAAGTCTGTGAATAGTTCTTACGTCATCTTCTCTTGTGAGTTTCTTTGGGATTTCTTTCAATCTGCAATATGGCCATTGAATTTTCCTGCACATCTAGTTTCTTCTTGGAATCAATGCCAAGGGACAAGATTCTGAGCTATTTCACTCTGCCAATGGAAATGATGAGGTGACTTTTAATACTTTGCAGAGTAACCAGCGTGGAAGGATTCTTCTGTGTTTGCTTAATAGTGCTCAGGAGAACATGCTGTAATGTGAGCAGCCTGGCTCTACTTCAAGAAGATAAGATTGGCTCAGAATGTCATCTCTTCAATGGCCCAAAAGTAAAGATTTACTAAAATGACAATCAGAGTGTAGCTTCAAGGGTCGCTGATGGAATGTTATTGGTTCAGTTGTGATGATTGGGAGGAGGGTGTTGATAACTTAGGTGTGACTGTTAGATGTTTGGCACCAGTAGTGGGTGGGGATTGAGGGTAAAGGGCTCCTAGATTTTGCTGCATTTCTTAAAGGAAAAGTTGCAGCTCTCCTTTTTACCTAGTGCTTGTCCTGAATAGTGTGTATAGGAAGTAGAAATGCCTGGCAAGGGTCTAAGAGTGAGTTCCCTGTCCCATCACAGCACAATAATGGTACTCACGAAGGGTACATTTTCCTTGTTTAATTAGATGATTACTATAGCTGTTTCATTTCAGCTCTTATGTCATCAGCATTTCAGGTAGAGATACAGAGGAGGTAATTGGCAAAGTGGCTGTTTTCAAATTTTTCTACATTGTCTAGGATCCAAGACCTTGAGACAAGTTATATTAAGTGACTTCTCGGATTCTTAAGTCTGAATCTGTAGCTGGCAAGCCCCCATCATGGTTGGTGAGGTGAAGATCTTCTTTCCTCCTGCCTTGCTGCTTCTTCATCACTATCCTCCCAGTTAATTAATTAGAAAGTATAGAAAGTAGTCTAATTATATAATGAGTTGAACTTTATTGGATGTGAAAAGTGCATGTATAATTTTAGAATGTATTATTTTAGATGATGGACCGATCAGCTTTGAGCCAAGAAAGAGCTGAAAAGAACTGGCAGCAAGAGCTGTCACTCGAAAATGGCATAGGACAAATGAAGGTGAAATTAGTTTATTGCTAGAACAGGAGACTCAAAAGTAACTGAGATGAGAAGGTGGGTCAAGAAAGCCCAAAGGCATCAGGGAAGCTAGATAACTGGGCACCTTTATCCCATCAGTGAACTCTGGTTCACATGTGAACACCCAGCTTATTTGCCTGAAGGAGAACTCATGTTTCAACAGTTTGTGTGAGCAAGGTCTTCTCATAGAATGTATAATTAGAAACTTGTCAATATTATAGATTCTACTATAGGCACTTACCAAAAGTATTTAATCAAAAGAGCTGGTTCTATAACGGTCCTAGTAAATCATGTAGTAGAGCCTGATAATGGGAAAAGGAGTGTTGACTTTAAAGTTGTAGAATCTCCAGAAAGTTATATTCACAGCTGAACTTCATCTGCATGCTGGTTGTGGAGCCAGGTGTGTTTGCTGTCCTCTCCATACTTTTCAGCCTAGGCTGTCTTGGGAGCACACTCCTGGCCTCCACTGCTTGTCAGATGGCTTCTGCACCAGGTGGGGCTCCTGGAACATACCTTTTGGTACCTTCTTCAGCAGTGAATACTAGAGCTCATAGCAGCTGTCCTAAAACTAGTAGGAAGCTGGCCTCCAATCAGCAAAAAAAATTTCAGAATCCATCCGTCTGAAATGGCCCTGTGCAGAGATCAAGAGTGACAGTTCATCAACGTCTTAAGGTAACCCTGGAATCTGGCTAGGTATCGAGGATGCTATGGAAAGTTAAGGTGTTTGAAAAAGTATTTTCATTTTTGGTAAGATGTGCATCATGCGTATCATACTTTTTTAAAAAGGTATTTTACTAGTAGACTTTATTTTTAAGAATAATTTTAGACTTAACAGAAAAATTGAGCAGATAGTAGAAAATTCTATATACAGTACTGCCCCAATAGATTTTCTCCTATTATTGACATCTTATATTAGTCAATACATATACAAATGTATATGATACATTTGTTATAGTTAATGAACCAATATTGATACATTATTAACTGCAATGCACAGTTTATTCAGATTTCCTTAGTTTTTACCTTTTTTTTTTTTTTCTTTTTAAAAATCTGTTCCCGGATTCATTCAGGATACCACATCACATTTTCTTGTCATGTCTCCTTAGGGTCTTCTTGGCTGTGACAGTTTCTCAGACATTTGTTGTTTTTGATGACCTTGACAGCTTTGAGGAGTACTGGTGCAGTATATTGTAGAATGTCCCTCTATTGAAATTTGTCAGATTGTTTTTATCATTTTTAGACTGGGGTTATGGGTTTTCAAGAGGAAGACCGTTGTGGTAAAATGCCATTTTCATTATTGCATCATATCAAGGGTTCATGCTATCAAAATGATGTCTGACTCTTGATGTTGACCTTGATCACCCGGTGTAGTACATGTTCATCAGGTTTCTTTTCTGTAAAGCTGCTTTCCCTCTTTCCTTTTGATACTCTTTGGAAGGAAGTCGTTATGCACAGCGCACACCTACAGAGTGGGCAAATATCCTCCCACTTTAGGGCGGAGTATCTCCATGGCATATCAGGTTTTGATAAGATTATTTTTTCATCCCTTGCAAGGTTGAGAACACTCGAGCTAATGTAACTCGAAGGCATACGATTTGCAGAAGCTCTCAGCAGTTGCCATGACTTACATAGCTACCCATGGTCTTCCTCTTCTAATTTCCACTCCCTCCAGTCTTCTCACTTCTCGCCCTTACAATGCGTGTTTTTCCGTTTCCACACCACTGCCCCAGAAACATAAGCACATTTGTGTATCTAAAATTGAATTCTTAAAAAATTATAGATCTTTACCCCCCTCCAGGAGAGCATTTACAAAAGGTTCTCAGTTCTCCTTAAATACCGAAATTTGATTTAATAAAGGGAAAGGTGCCTATTTTGTGACCTGCATAGACTCTACCTGATTTGGGCCTAGGCCATACAAGTCAGTTCCTGGGAAAGCCCAAATTTCAGTTTATTTAAAGAAACCTATTCCTAGAGAGCCACACCACCCATTAGGATAGTCGTTAGCCACATGCTGCTGTGGAGCTCTGGACATATGGCTAGTCTGAACTGAGAGCTGAGATGTGCCTTACCTGTGAAATACACATTGATTTCCAAGACTTACCATGTAAAAAAGTGTATGAAATATCTTGCTAATAATTTTTATATTGATTGCATGTTGAACAATAACACATTGAATATATTAGTTTAAATAAGTGTTTTATTGAAATTTCATTTCTTTCCTTTTTACTTTTTATAATGTAGCTATGAGAATATTTAAAATTACAAAAGTGTCTTGCATTGTATATATACTCGAAAGTACTGCTATAAACTATATTAGATGTCACAAAATGTTTCTGCATAATTACTTTATAGCAACTAGAAGTTAAACACACACACACACACATACACCTACCTTGGAAAAAGAGCCTTTGTTTTTTTTTTTTTTTTGAGACAGAGTCTCGCTCTGTTGCCCAGGCTGGAGTGCAGTGTCGTGATCTCAGCTCACTGCAAGCTCCGCCTCCCGGGTTCACACCACTCTCCTGCCTCAGCCTCCCGAGTAGCTGGGACTACAGGCGCCTGCCACCACGCCCGGCTAATTTTTTGTGTTTTTAGTAGGGAAGGTGTTTCACCGTGTTAGCCAGAATGGTCTCGATCTCCTGAACTCATCATCTGCCCGCCTTGGCCTCCCAAAGTGCTGGGATTACAGGCATGCGCCACTGCGCCTGGCCCGGAAACGAAGACTTTTAAAGAGAGTTGATATTGACTGTTTCTAGATAAGCAACAGTGAGTTCACATGACAGGAGACAGTTGCCTGGGAGTTAACAGAGGCTGAGACCAGCGGAAAAAGGTAGCACAAAAAACAGGAGGCCATCTATTACATTCTAGGTGATACATAAAAACTGAATTCACATGATGACTTAATTTATATAGTATGCAAATATTCATAAAAATATTTATTCTTCCAAATATCTAGAGCTACAAAGGTCAATAAAGGAGGATGATGTTGTTGGACAAAACACATAGGGTTTGGGGTAGATTGTTTTCAGTTCTAATTGTTTAGAAAATCAAATGAAGCTAATACTGGGAGAATGGTAGTCACCACCAATATCAAAGAAATCATAAAAATCATATGAGGTAGAATGTTCCTTCAGAATGGAAGGCTCCAAGTGGAAAAATAAAGATGTACAAATTGCTTCTGGGAAGCTATTTCATTAGCTGTCCATGATAGCAATTCCCTTTGGAATTATTGGTATTGGTTCCCTAAAACATCTTCGAGGTGTTGACCAGGCTTAGCTGTGGAAAGGAGAATGGAGATTATCTGTGTGGCGTACTGGGATTTTTAATTAAGACTGAAAGTTTCCCAACCTATTTACTATTCCAAAGAGACACAATGCGATACCACCGCACTCAAGACAAATGGCCAGATAATGGTCAAATTGCCATTCAAACCAAAGGTTTTTAGATACTGAAAGAGGACTGAAACAGAACTATTTGATTCTTCCTTCGCTTTAGCTGTCATGGAATTTTTGTCTTTCCTTCAGCTTTACTGAAATATAACTTGCATAAAATAAAATGTTTCCACTTTAAGTCTACGGTTGGGTGAATTTGGAAAAATAGGCCCATTTGCTTCACCGCCATCCCATATCAAGATGGAGAACATTTCTGTCACTTCAAAAAAATTGCCCATGACCCCTTGAAAACAATCCTGTAAACCCCATTCCAGGCCATCAGTGATCTGATTCATAAGTTTTGATTCATTTTGTTTTTTCTGAAACTTCATATAAATGAAATCATGTACTTTTCCGGTGTCTGGCTTCTTTTGCTGAAGATCATGTGTTTGAGATTCATCCATGCTGTAATTATGTATCAGTAGTTAATGCCTTTTTGTTGCTAAATAATATTCCATTGTGTGGTTAAACAACATTTTGTTTATTCTTTATTGATGGACACTTTGGTTGTGTCCAGTTTTAGGCTATGATCAAGCTTCACATGCAGGTTTTGTGTGAACCTAGGTTTTTAAGTCAATTATGTCAACACTAAGGAGCAGGATTTCTGGATTGCATGGTAAGACTATGTTTAATTTTGCAAGAAGCTGCCAAACTATCACAGCTGAGCTTCATCTGCATGCTGGTTGTGGAGCCAGGTGTCTTCCAACATGGCTGTACCATTTTTAATTTTCACCAGCAATGAATGAGAGTTTCTATTGTTCTACATCCCTGCCAGCACTTGGTATTGACAGTTATAAAAAATAATTAAACCATTCTAATAGGAATATAACGGTATTATGTTGTTGTTTTAATTTGCAATTTCCTAATGACAAAATATGTTAATAATGTTTTCTCGTGATTACTAACAATCTGTATATCTTTGTTTTAATGTTTTCTAGTGTAAAATGTTAATTCCTCTAATAATTTTTATTTTATTTTATTATTTTATTAATCATATTTTTGAGTTATTTTCTTTGACATGCATCAGGATTTTCTGAAGATATTATTTAAAATGTGAATTCTCAACTCTTCCCATCCAGAGATTTCGATCCAGTCTATCAGTGAGGGCATAACATTTAGAATTTGGATAAGTTTCCAAGAGGTTATGGTGCCAACTTTGCCCTTTATCACCCTGCTCTTGACTCTGTAGTAATCTTCATTAAGTGAAGATTTCATTACTTCGATTTTGATTTTCTTTCTCATCCTATCCATCTTGGGATTGAAAGATGATTGAAAAGTTATGTTATTTCATTATTGTCTTAGTCCATTTTGTGGTGCTGTAATAGAATACCTGAGACTAGGCGATTTATAATGAACAGACATTTATTGGCTCACAGTTCTGGGGGCTGGGAATTCTAATACCAAGGTACTGGCATCTGGCAAGGTCCTTTCAGCTGCTTCTTCCCACGGTGGAAGGCGAGAGCATGAGCTAGAGCAAGAGGAAGCTGAGCTTGCCTTTTTAAGAAGGGCAGCCCAGGGTCCCCTGTGGCCTAATTACTTTAGAAAGGTCCTCTTCTTAATCCTGTTACAATGGCAATTAAATTTCAACATGAGTTTTGGAAAGGGCAAATATTTAACTAGAGCAATTACTGTTTTTCTATTGGGGAACTAAATAATTTAGTTAGTCTGAAATCTGATAAATAGCAAGAAATTTCCTGGAAGGCAGAATGGCCCCCAAAGATGTCCACAGATTTACCCCGGACCCTGGGAAAAGCTGATTTCATGGCCACACAATCTTCCCCTTAAACTTTAGGAGCATGAAAAGACCAGAGTGTTCAGTCTCACAAAAAGTTCTTTGAAAAGATAAGAGGATGACTCACAGATCTCTTCAATCAAACCAGAGGGCCTGGAGAAACTTAAGAATGTTGCTCTTCAACTATCTCAGGAGAAGCCAAAAATAGAGAGGTATTATCTCAAAATGATTCATGAACATAGACTTCTTTCTAATGAAGGGGATCTCTGTGAACTTCATGCAAAACTTAAAAAACTTAAAAGGTTCTTGAGAGGTTTTTTGATCAGCAGAAACATTTCCAGAATGTACAGAAAGGGACAGAGAAAGTATGAAATGAAAGAAAACTGTTGGACTTCAAAGTTCTGCTACAAGGAAGCAGGTTGACAAACCACTTAGCTGATGATATGGGGACTTTGGAGCTGAGAAGAATTAGATAAGATTTTGGACATCAAAGGGGGTGAGACCTTTGAGGACCTTAGGTATTTAATAGCTTGGAAGGACGTGAGTCTTTGTGTCCAGAGGGTGGATTCTGGTTGACAGGATGACCTTCTGAAGATGATCACACTCTAATCTCAGGGCACTGTGCATACATTATGCTTCATGGCAAAAAAGGACTTTACACATGTGATAAAGTCTGTGAAAATAGGGAAATTATTCTGCTTTCTCCAGGTGGTTGTAACCTAATCACATGAGCTCTGCAGTCAGAGAGATGCCAGAGAAGGGAAGTTGGGGGGACTTGAAGTGTCAGAGGGCTTCACCCTACCAGTGCTAGAGAGACCCACATCCTCTAGGAGCAAACACGGACCCCTGGCTGACAGCCAGCATGGAAATAGGGACCTCAGTCTTACAGCTGCAAGAAACTGAATTTGGTCAACAGCCCAACTGAACTTGGAATCTGATTCTTATTCAGAGAACATTGTGAGACCTTTAGGCAAAGACTCAGCTAAACCTGCCCAGACTTCTGACCCACAGAAGCTGGGAGATAAGAAATTTGCACTATTTTAAGTTGCCACATTTGTAGCTCCTATGGTCCAGCAGCAATAAAAAATGAATACCCACAGGATGAAGTGGAAATGCTGTTACGGAAGGTGAATCAAGAACAGGAGAGCAAGCCTAATGCCAACAGGGGATGCACACCTGGTGTGGATGCTCAATGTATGGAGAGAATGAGGCACAGGACCCTTTAGAGAAAGATGGTCCACAGAGGAAGAAGTAGAGGAAAAGGAGGAGAGAATTTGATGATCAATATTTGATGTAAACAATTATTAAGAGAATTCGTGTATTATGTACAGAATGTGATGAATGAGTGCCTGTGCCTTTTGTTCAGAGGGAGAGGATCTTGGGATGATTTTATTAAATAACCTTTTATGACCTTTATCCTGTATAAACACAAGCTTCATGCTCATGTTTAAGAGACTGAGATTCTTATTTGTTGAACTGGAAAGGAAAGGAGGTCAGTATATCAATAGAGACATAATTTTTCTCATCCAAACGTGAAGACCTTAATAATTCAAATAGATAATACGGATAATTTCACAGGTTGGGTTAAGCATTCTTTAGTAATAAGGGCAGTTTTTCTGTCCATTGATTCTTGTCATTCTAGGATGGGAATAGGGTCTGGGAAACCTGGTGTCTCAAAGAATCTGAAGTAGACTTAATTTTGAATCCTCCTCATTTTCCTATTCCATTCGTCTAGTGTTGTTTGGGTTGCAGTGAGGTTTTATAGCTATAACTTATCAAAAATATTGCATTAATCCTCAATCATCTTGTCCTTCCTAGTGACTTATTCCATAAACTCTTAAATCAGCTGAAAATGGGACTCTTGACATCCTTCTAATCCAATTCCCCCAAATAACAAAAAGAGGAGGAGTCCTCAAATAAAGTGTGAGAACTGCCATTATAAATCCAGCCAGTTGTGGTAGGATGCTGTGATTAACTGCATGGCACCGGGTAGGTCTCCTGGGATTGCCATTGTATGCAAGGTGAAGCAATTTCTCACAACTTCTGAACGTTTATCCCCATACATAGTTGCGTTGATTCATCAATCCTGAAAAGGTTAAAGGGGATATTACTCAAAATCTGGCATAGAGGGCAAAATTTCAATAGCCAGTTATGCCACTGAGTTTCAAGTCTTTTAAAGTGAGAGGTGATAGTTATTTTAAGGTTGATACCAAATCTTCTCTCCCAGCCTCTCCTCCCCAACCTTTCCAAAAATTACTATCATTATGCAATCCAATTCATGTGCTGGCCCATCTTTTCCATTTCCCAGTTTCTACAAATGAGTCTATAATTTGTCCACATAAATACAAACCCTTGTGGTTGTTGTCGTTTAGTGGTTCTCCGAGAATCAAATCCCTATTTGAAATGAAAATAGCATGTCTTCATCTGCTTATATGCCTTTCGGTTATTTCTGACCACATTAACATCGCTGAAATGTCTGCACATAATCGATTGCAGATGTTCTTCTCATGCCAGGAATAAATTACAATGGCTATTAGGGCAACAGTCATTGTGCAGCGCTCTTCTAGAAAAGAAGAGAGGTTCTTGATGGGGAATAGCAGTGCCTTATGGACTCAGAGTTATTTTTTGACCTTTAGGAAGGCTGCAGTTAGAGAAACCCATACCATGCCCTGTGGTTTAAATGGACAATGACTTTATTGATGTATATTATCTATGTCTTCCAGGTTGAGTACACGTCTATAAACTGTATTTTGAGGTTTTCTTAGAATTTCCCTCATGCTAAATAAATCTTCACTGCTCTACCTGGTTTCCAAAATACCACCGTGAGCTCTTTCTTTTGCTTGAGGCTTTTCCCCTGGTTAGAATGCGAACACTCATGGCTATGTTAATGCATGTAGCTTTACTCACTGCCTAGTCTTACTATGCATTACATTAAGGAGAATGAATTCATCAGATCATCTCCTAAAGCAAGTTTTGACAATGGAGAGTTTGCAAAGCAGAGGTTGTTGGCTTGTGGAGCAGAGCCTCCTTTGTCCTAAAAAGTCATCAGAGATGGGGAGTTGAAGGGGAGTCCTCATGGATTTGATTATTTTTCCTGGGATTAACTCTGCCTTGAAAATGAATGTTTTGCTTTCCTCTGAAGTTTACACTTTGCTTTATAAAGCTTAATTCATGGGATGTTATAAATGAATGAGTGAATGAATGAATGACTGTCTTCACAGGCACCAACTAGAGATGTTAAGGATTACCCTGATGACATTTTTATTTATTTTTTCTTGGAATGCAAGAAGAAGGCCTCTCTCTTAATGAACCCCTCTCTAATATGATAGGTCAAGAGAGATAGTTGGGGCCTTGTGAAAAATATTTCCCAAGCTCAAGTTTGGCCTAAAGCATCTTCTTTCTTCTTTTTTACAGTCTGTTTTTATTTCTCTCTATTGTAGTAACTGCATTGCAGAATAGCTGGCTTTTGTCTTTAACCTGATGTCTTCCTTTTTGGCTCCTCCTACTTACTGCTGATCTTTGTCTTCTTCAACACTGGGTGTGTGAGCTATGACAGGCTTTAGTGCTGTATCCAGAACAGGACATTGAGCTTTATTTTCAGACTACAATTTATAACTTGAGCTGAATTCATACTTAGTTTTTCTCAATTTGAATATAAAGGTAAGGCTTTGCACTTCTACTTATCTGAACCAGAAGTAATGAAACACATATGTGATTAGAATTTTTCAGCTAACTTTTTATTTTTAGAAATCAGAGATTCTCTTCCACCACACACACACACACTCTTAAATTATATCCAGAGAATTGCTTTTTATTGGTAATGATTTAGAACTTGTAAAGAGTTCAATAAAGATTTAGAATCATAAAATTCTAAGGACTGTAGAAACTATAAAGTTGAGGTTTGTAGTTTTTAGAACTATAGAATATAGACATTGCTCTGAATGATTATCAGGCCTCCAAGAGACATCACAAATTCTTCTAAATCATTAAATTAAAGAAAAGCTTACTAATACAGAAATAGTATTGGGTATTTTCCTTGTAAATTGATACACACAGAAAGTTTGCCAGACAGACAACTGCTATGTCATGGGTACTATTTATTTATTTATATAGTTAGTTAGTTAGTTATTGAGACGGAGTTTCACTCTTGTTGCCTAGGCTGGAGTGCAGTGGCGTGATCTTGACTCACTGCAAGCTCTGCCTCCCAGGTTCAATTGATTCTCCTACCTCAGCCTCCTGAGTAGCTGGGATTACAGGTGCATGCCACCATGCCAGGCTAATTTTTTGTATGTTTAGTAGAGACTGGGTTTTACCATGTTGGGCAGGCTGGTGTCAAACTCCTGACCTCAAGTTATCTGCCTGCCTCAGCCTCCCAGAGTGCTGGGATTACAGGGGGTACTATATATTTTTATCCCTCTCTTTCCTATTTTTCCTTGAACTGTAAAATGAATTTTACAGTTCTTTTTTGGGAAGCACTGGGGAGACCTCCAATGCTCCTTTTTTCCATCCCCTCCCTGTTTTTTCCTCATCAGACAATGAGTGACTGATTTAATTGTTGGTTCACCGTGCCTGTGGAGGCCAAAGCAGCTCCATCTTGGATGCTAATCTACCACGTTGTCTTCTGATTAGCCCCAGTTCCAGGAATTCCTTTAAGGTTTCCAGTTTATTGTTCCATGTGTAAGAAAAGGTCGTTACTATAAATCCTGCCCATAGGTCAAAACAACCTTGATGCCACCATAAGTCCTGTCTTGGAGCAATTGTCTCTCCCATCTCTTCTGAGTCACTGTACCTTCCTATGGTGTATACACCCTGGGCCAGGGGGGATAATGGTGCAGGGATCCAACATCTTGTTTTGCTGCTATCTGAGACGTAGAAGTGGCTGCTGTTTGTAAGTTCCTATTAAATGTTTCTTTCTGAGAAAATTGAATTTTTTAGCCTCTTTCTTTGGCCTCTCAGCTTCCTTGGACTTTGGGGGTAGGTTTTTGTAGACCGCCTACCACAGAACCTCTCTTTCCTTGGGAGCCCACCTGCACAATGAAGTTGTTCTCGTTTCTTCTCCATATGCCCCACAGGACTGACCCTACACCCACAGGCACTCCCCACGTGCCTTCTATGGCTGAGATGGTGAATTCGCCTCCAGGTTAGTGGCCAACATCCATTTTGGCACCTGAACTGAGCTTTATTCTTCAATCCAGCATTGCCAAAAATAAAGTAGACCTTTTGTTCCCCAATTCCTGCATCAATTCCTTAATTGTTTCCTAATTTGAGAAAAGGTCATCACAGTTCAAACTCCAACAAGAACACTGAGACTATTTGATGAGTTCCTGCAGAAACAAGAGCTGACTGAACTTGCCCCAGTGATGGGACATTGCTGACAACCTAAAGGCAATGTGGGGTGCTGAGTTCCAAGCCCTCCAGCCTAGGGAAAGGGCCAAGTCTTCAGGGGCAGACATGCATTGACCACACTTACACAGATTAATGGTTAAAATAAGAATGCCAATTTCCTTTCTTTTGAAAGTAAATATTCCTGTGAAGATGACTGAAAGTCTTTTTTGGTTGGTTTATATATTCTCTCACTTTAAGCAGAGCCCCTTAAGAGGCCACATTGGAATTCAGAGGCTGCTTGGTGAGAACAGAGTGAGGGTAAGAAGCTTTGACTGAATTGTTCCAGAGGCACGAGTTGTCAAGCTGATGTCTCCATCTCTGCCCCAAGATCCCTGCTGGTAAACTTCTCAGGTGAGTTAGGAATTCAGGACCGGCACGGAGGCACCCTGACAGTCTTGTCATTCGGACTCTTCTTTTTGCTATCACTCTACATTGATAATTCATCTCAGATGGGTAAACTGTCGAGGCATGTGTTATTTCCCCAATCAGGATAGTCCGGACTTGGCCAGGGGACTCTGTCCTTTTCCAGGCACTGTCTAAGTCTGCTCTGATCCAGTCATCAGAGGTTGAAGCTGAATCTGCAAGGGCTCACCTTCATACCCTCACATCAGGATGCCTTTTTCACTTTTGTGCACGTTGCTTCTGCTGCCCTTTAATTCTCAGCAGCTGTCTCTTGCAGCTCTTTGAAGGAGTGCTGCCACGTGAATAGAGTTCTGGCAGATACTGAGAATTTAATTACACCCTCCTCAACCAAGGACTGATGTACAGGGAGTATCTCTATGCCAGATTCCCTGCTCCGAGGGAGATGAGTCACAGGTGTGAGGGGCTCCGTCTTCAGGGCTTCTTTGCTACTAAGCTAAGGTTACCCTCCAAGGGAATTTCTTGCCATCACAGCACTGCTAGGCCGACCTATCTTCCTGGTCTAGTTTTTCCTCCCCTACTCTCAACTGATTCTTCCTGGGGACACATTCTAATAAATTACTTTTACATAAATCAAAAGTCAAGTTCTGATTTTGGGGAGACCAATGTTTCTTT
>NW_012101587.1:6771647-6800887 GCF_000951045.1 Mandrillus leucophaeus | reverse complement strand
TTTTGAGATAGAGTCTTGTTCTGTCACCCAGGCTGGAGTGCGGCAGTGTGATCTCAGTTCACTGCAACCTTTGCTTCCTGGGTTCAAGTGATCCCCTTGCCTCAGCCTCCCAAGGAGCTAGGACTACAGGCATGTTGTACCACATCCAGCTAATTTTTGTATTTTTAGTGGAGATGGGGTTTCACCATGTTGACAAGACTGGTCTTGAACTCCTGCACTTAAGCGATCCACCCACCTCGGCCTACCAAAATGCTGGGATTACAGGTGTGAACCTCTATGCCAGACCCCATGTTTCTTTATAATAAGATTTTTCATGTTGGCATTGGAGAGAGCCCCTGATTTTCCCTCATGTTCCCAAATATCACCTGCAAGCTATTAGGATTAGTAACCCAATATCTAAAACATTCATCGGATTAACCTGGTGTCTTTGTGTGGTTAACTAGAGTTTGAAAGAGCATGAAAGCTTAACATGTCATGTGGAAGCAAGGCAGATGTGAGAAAAGAAGAACTGGGCAACACAAAGGAGCAGAAAGACCTCAGAGCTAGGGAGGGGATTCTCATTTCTGCTCTGCCAGGTTCTCCCAGCAAGACCCTGGCAGGTGGATTCATCTCTGAGCGATAATTCATTCAAACAAAAATGACAGGATTGAATTGAAAAGTTTCTAAGCTCGCGTTTAAAATAAGACTTTAGAAACAATGTTTGAGCATCAAGAGCAAATTTTACAGCCGTGCAGGGACGTGAACCCAGTGTAGCTGGTTGGCCCTAATGGAAGATGCTCAGGAATGGAGCAGGCAGGTGTGTAGAGCTGAAAACCAGCATCTCTGTAGGAGTCAGAATTCTTCAGAGAAACAGAGTCAATAGGATGGGCATGTTTATACAAACACACACACACAGATTTATTTTAAGAAATTGACTTACACAATTATGGGGGTTGGCAAATCCAAAATCCAGCCGACTAGAAGTCAAGAGACCCAGGGAGAGTTGGTGTTGCAGCTCCAGCCTGAAGACTGTCTGCTGGCAGAATTCCTTCTTCCTCAGGGGACCTCCTCCTTTCTATCTTAAGACTTTCAGTTGATTGGATGAAGGTAACTTGAAATTACCTTCATCAAGTTCTACTGAATTCGATGTTCATTTTATTTAAAAAAAAAAAAAAACATTCACAACAGTGTCCAGACTGGTGATTGGCCAAATATCTAGGTACCATGGCCTAGCCAAGTTGACACATCTAATTGCCATCGTAATGTTTCCTGCTGGGGAATCAAAATCTGTGTGTCTCTGTGTGGTTAATAGGCAGTATCTGGGCTAGTCTACTGGGCATGGGGAGAGCACCTAGGGGTTCAGGGAGGCATCTGAGATGTGTGGATGTGCTGTGCTCAGCTTGGGCTGTGATGCTTGTGCTGTTGAATGCTATGGCAGGCTGGGCAGTGGGACTGGCATTCTTCAGCATCAACCCTGATATTCTATGGTTGTAGAAATCATTAGAGATTTACCTATTAAAACTAAGTATAAAAAATAGTAACTATCAATATCAGATAAAGTCTTTTTAACAATTGCACTTAGCAATGCAGAAGTTGTTATACTTTGATGTTTGTTTAATTCACTTTTCATTAATTCCATTAGAATTAAAAACTGTTTTTACTTCAGTAGAGAAGATTATTACACAAGAGAAAGCTGCTTAGAGAATGGGTTATGGGTCAAGCATTTGCGTGGTTAGTAGATAGAGTTTAATATCTTTTAGGTCAGTAATACAATGCTTAGGTCAAAATGTTGCATAATAAATAAACAACTGCAGGTATGCTGGGCCAAAAAACATTGTGAAATATTGAATTTTATTTTTATTATGGCATCTCCATTTCCATCTGGGTTTTTTTTTTCTACTGCGTTAAATTTCCATTTTTCCTCTCTTCCCCCTTTTCTACTTTTCCTCCTCTTAACCTGTGTGTCCAGCTGCCTCATTCCATCTTTCATCACTTCAGACTCTTGTTTCATCTTATGTTCCTTTAATCCCACATTTCCCATCTTCCAGCATTTTTCAAAATTGGTATGATATGGTTTGGATCTGTGTTTCCACTCAAATCTCACGTCAAATCGTAATTCCCGATGCTGGGGGTGGGGCCTGCTGAGAGGTGATTGGATCAGGAGGCAGTTTCAAATGGTTTAGCACCATCCCCTAGTGCAGATCTTGTGGTAGTGTTCCCCTGAGATATGAGTGTTTAAAAGCGTATAGCACCTCCCCACCCGCTTCCTCCTGCTCTGGCCATGTAAACATGCCTGCTTCCCCTTCCCCTTCAGCTATGATTGTAAGTTTCCTGAGGCCTCCCTGGCCATAGAGCCTGCAGAACCATGAGCCAACTAAACCTCTTTTCTTTATAAATTACCCAGTCTCAAGTATTTCTTTATTGCAGTGTGAAAATGAACCAATACCTGATCTTTGTGCCATCTGTACCAGAATCTCTTAGGAAGCAGGGTAAAAATGTAGATTTCTACATTTTAATACCCCATAGTTAATAAATTCTCTTCTCTTTCCTTTTTTCTTTTCCAAGGCTCCATATTTACCTGCTTGTCCCATTTCCCCCAAAATATGGAGATACTGTGTTTGAAGGTGACAATGGCTTACTGTTTTCTTTTGGAAGGCTCCGTAGTCCTGAGAACTGACAAATGGTGTTAAGTCCTTGGAAGGACCTTGTAAATTTAGGCTCCTCTTGCCCTGCCCATGGTTGAGCTGATCCTGCCAGCACTGCCCCTGCGTAGAAGAAAATAAAAAAGTAGAATAAAAGTAGAGGGGGAACAAAATAGAAACTAGATATTGAGGGAATAGCCTTGGTACATGTTTTTAGCATACAGATTATAATACACATTCGAATTTCTCATTTTGAAATATATTTGATTATGTTATGCCTCCTTGACACAGCTATTATTCATTTATCTCATAACATATATATTTTCATATTTTAAATGGATAGACACATTGAAATGGTAATAATAACGAGTTCACATTTGTAATATGCTGTTTATTACCTTTACATCATTTCATTTAAAGCCTGTATTTTGCTTAATTCCTGAGGGAAATCTCAAGAATAATTGCATGGCTGCCAAAGTATTTTAATTTATATTAAAACAAGTAAAGAATAGCAAATTATTCTCAATTAAAATATTTTCCATGTTTGGAGTTGCATAGATTTCTGGCTTTAAGGAGAGAGCTTAGCAAACTTTATGTGTTTTTTTTGTTGTTGTTGAAAAGCTGAAATATAAATTACTTTGTTATGATTCCTGCAGCAAAGCTTGAAAAGCTGTATTGAACTCACTGCGGTGAATCTCTCTCTCCATTTCTCTCTCAACATCACTTTTTTGAGTGTTTTTTCCTGGCCATAGTGTGGCATTGCTGTTATATAAATTAGAGGTACATGGGAGATTTAGGAATCAAAAATAATCTCTTCTAAAAAATGTATATTGTGATCTAAAGTACAAATCTGATTATATCCTAGACTTTCAAATAAAATGTATGATTAAAAACTATTTGTCAGGAGTCTGAAATCCTCACAGAGGAACACAGCTCTAAACCGTGAACTTTAGATATTGTCACTCATTTGGTTACAACATTACTCCGCACCTGTGATGGGAGCTCTAGCCTTCACTCAGCAGAAGTCACACTTTTCATACATCACAGATATAAAGAGCCAGGGCAGCTCCATGATGGGAGTGGAAAATGGAATTATTGTTAAATAAATGGAAAATGGAATTACTGTTAAAGAAATGAGCCATTTTAAAACAGACATTCCAGTAAAACTAGACCCAAGTTTTTCACACAAGTTTAAAGGTCATCAGAAATTTTCTGAATGTTCTTTATGGAAACATCCACTGGATAAATATTATTTTTTTATTTTGATGGTAACAAGCTGGCCTGGGAACAGGTGTTACTTAAGAATTTTTCCTTTAGCTCCAATTAATAAAATGATTTATAGCCCTGAACCTTTGAGTACTTACATGTAATCAGTATTTACACTAAGAAGGCCATGTATTTGCTGCTTTAGGAGAAGGAAAAGGTAGTAGGTTATGATTAATAACAAATTTTATACTGACTTAAAAACACAAAACTAAATAAAAATTATATTGCTTTAAGGTTTCAATGTGGTACAGTAAAGATTTTTTTCATTTTTTCTTTTCTAAAAAATCATTCCAAAATACAAGAAGAAACAAAACAGAGGACTGGGTGCAGTGGCTCACACCTGTAATCCCAGCACTTTGAAAGGCTAAGGAGGAGGGCGGATCACTTGAAGCCATGAGTTTGAGACCATCCTGGCCAACACAACAAAACCCTATTTCTACTAAAAAAAATAAAAAATTAAAAAATTAAAACACATTGCCAGGTGTGGTGGTGCACGCCTGTAATCCCAGCTACTTGGGGAGCTGAAGCACAAGAATAGCTTGAACCTGGGAGGCAGAGGTTGCAGTGAGCCAAGATCGTGCCACTGCACTCCAACCTGGGTGACAAAAATGAGACCGTCAAAAACAACAACAACAACAAACAAAAACAAACGAAAGAAAGAAAGAAACAGAAAACACAAAATCTACCATGAATGAAACTTAAAAGGAACTGTACATGTCAGGTGGCAATGTGGGCGGGTGTTATGATAACAAGCTGGTTGCCATCCTAGCCTTGGAAAGAGGCACGTGGCAAGCAGGGTCATGGAGGGCGTGGTGATCCCACCAGGCATCTCAGGCACAGCTGTGGGTTGGTGAGAAGAACTGAATGACAACAGGGGTATAAAGTACAGTCTTTATTTTCTTTCTCTACCCAGTGCCAGAAAAGAGTCAGATGATGCTTCTCTAGGTAAGACGTAGGGACATCCTCCTCTGGAGAGGATGAAACATCCCAGAGAAAAGACTTAGATACTGATGACTTGTCCCTAACAAAAGTCACTCCTGTATGCCACACAGTTGTCCACTGACCTACAGCTCTGCCTGCCCCAGCAACTTCCAGTCAGCATGTTGGTGCTCCATCTTTAAGTATAAAAAGAAAAACAAGGATTATCAGATATGCAAGGGGTGATGGAAGAGAAAGTCTAAATCAAAAACCAAATCAACAGAAAAAGAAACTCAGAGAACATTGTGAGATTAACAATTTTCCAAAAGATCATAATTAATGCCCTTGGAAAGAGGAAAAAGATAATCGATTCATGAAGAAAGAAGGGGATGTTTTTTGAACATTCAAACAACAAAGGAGAGCTCTTATATATAAAAACATGGAAAAACCTACATGTAATATTCAATAAAAGTGTTCAGGTTTTAGAGTAAAAAGAAATAGAAAGAGACATAAGGGAGAAAAGGTAAGAGAACTGGAGATTCAATCCAGGTGGTCCAAATATCTAAGAGTAGGAGCTCCAGAAAGAGTAAACAGAAAATTATACAAAAAAATTATCAAACAAGTAATATATTTCCTAGAATCAAAGATAGCTCATTTCCATAAAGAAATAACTCAATAAATGTCCAGCACAATGAGTAAAAGAGCCACCCCGGGTCGTATTACTATATATTTCAGAACAATGATTAGAAAAAGTTCTGAAAAGCTTCCAGAGGAGAGAGACAGGTGGAAAAGCCTGGAACTGAAAGACATCTGATTTCTTAAAAGTAACACTGGAATCTAGAAGATACAGGAAGAACAGTTTCAAAATTCTTATCTTCAACCTAAACTTCCAAACTTAAATAAATTGTCATTCAGGACTGAGGATGGAATATAAAAAGTTGAGGTATAAAAAAAGTCAAGAATTTACTTTTTGTGCATCTTTTCTCAGGAATCTGCGAGAAGACGTATTTCAACTGAAAGAAGGGTGGGAAATCTAAGAAAGAGATAGATGTGGGCTCTAGGGAACAGAGAATACAACAGAGAAGAGATGAAAATGGAATTGTTAATGAGAGCAAAGCAACTTCAGGTCAACAGCCGTGCAGCTGCCCAGAAGGCAGCCAGTCCAGACTGAAGTAAATGGGAGAAATGGAAAGCAAATGGAATTGATGAATTTTCTGATACATTTGATCATGTGAAAGAATAGTGTCACAGGATGTCAACAGTAAATATTCAAAAAAATTAAAAAATGATAAAATGATGCACATATTAAATGTAGGTGAAACAAAAGGTGGCATAAAAATGAAAATATCAACATTTTGACTGGCAATACATCATTATGTGTGTATAACAGAATAAGTATTAATCTTGGGTTAATTCAAAATAAAATAAAATTATATTGAAAGTTTAAAGAGAAAAAAGAGCATCCAAATACACTAAAATCCATAGTTTATGAAATGTTGGGTTGATATTATATACAATTATTGAAAAAAATATTTTTTGAATATATATGTCGTTTGCAAATATCAGAGGAGATAACAGCAGAAAATGTTGAATATGGTTTCCTCCAGGGGAGAACAATAAAGTGGACACTCAGGAGACAAATAATGCTGCTTTTCTGTTGTTGTTATAATCTTCTTAGGGCTCTTTAAGTATTTAATGTTTACAACTACTTGTAAGCAACACCATAAATAAAACAAATATTAATAAAAAATGAGTTATCAACCCAGTATTTCTAACGCCTAGCAGCCTAACATGAAGAAATGACTGCCTGATCAAATGCTGCGGTCCTATGCCTGTGTGGAATCTGAGGGCAGAATGAGTGACTTCAGAGTCATTGGAGCACATTGAACAGTAACGTTCAAGAAAAATACAAACAAATACCCTCTAAGCGATTAACCCACGTCGCCATTACACATCAGGAATGCTCTATTGTAAAGTGCTTATCAGTTTGGGCTTAACCACCACGTGGGCCTAGAGAGAAGTTTTGTTGTCATGGAAAAAGAAGGTCTGCAACTCCAGGAGGTGTTCTGAAGACTCTTCGTTCTGGGGAGGGTTGGTTTGTCAGGCAGGTGTGGAGGGAGCCTCAAATGCCTCAGTGACTTTAATGAAATGCAGAAATCGGGCGGGGGTAGTCTCCTGCATTCAGACTTCAAATGATCACTGGAATGAACAAAAGTCTGTAGTTTAAAGCAAATTCTATTTTTAATTAAATAATAATCTGGATAGATATTCTGTGGCACAGCTTTTATTGCTCGTCAAATTGATTTTTTTCCTCTGTAAGACTATACTTCTCTCATCAACCTTGTTGAATTTAGACCTTTCAGAAAAGGTTGGATTTTTATTACTTCAAATTAGAGTCTATAATTTCCCCCATAAAACACGTGCAGAATATATATGGGTAAGTTTTACTTTCCCCATCAAATGTTCTATGTTCACTGGAAGGCAAAGATTCTAAACAGGAGGGGACCAGTAGACAGCCTATATTTATCTCCTCTACCTGGAGTGGCCGTAGCTCTTGTGATGTGAGTATCTACTGGATTCCAGACGCAAGAACAATAATGCCATCTGTTTATGTGTGGGTCACCAGCCAGCAGATGGTAAAGTTGGGTAAGGTTGCTTTTCTATTTTGTGATTTACTGATAACAGGAGAGTTCATATTGTCTCTCTCTCTCTCTCTCTCTCTGTGTGTGTGTGTGTGTGTGAGTGTGTGTGTGTGTCTCTCTTTCAAATATTCAAAAAGCACTTTTTATTTTTGAATAGTGTTGGTTCTAAAAAGCACTTCTTATGAGTGAAATCAGAAGAGTTGTGTGTCTGTACATCTACTATTGGAGGTCAATAACAATCTGTCCACAAATTTTTTGTTTTGGAGGGAGGAAAAGCAGTAACATGTAGAAGTCTGCAGATGCCAGTGGACAGTCATACACAGAAAGCCAGGTGCTTGGGGCAGCCTCTGGAACACATATATCTGTGGCCATTTTCTGTGAGAAGAATGACAAGGTGTCCTGGTGTCTCTGTTCTGCCCCAGGGATGGGAGGGTTCCCTAGTGAAAATGGGCTCACCACTCATAAATAGCATACTTTCCCCAGCCTGCTGACCCTGAAGTTCTCGGCTTCACCAGTTGGTGAACACAGATATTCAAAATTTTATTTCCTGAGACCCCACCTCCCCCGTCCCCGATTGTGAAGAGTCCTGTGTTTTATGTGCCATGAGCATCCTTTGAGACTTGTATCTGTGCTGAGAAGCACTCTGTCCCAAGCTTTAAGCTCATTTTCTTTGAGGAATTACCTCCTTGTCACCCATTGGTTAATCTCTCTTGGGAAGTAGAAATGCCCTTTGGTACTATGATCATATGTGGTACAGAAGGTTCTGGTTTGAGCTCTAAAATATTGAGCATCTCATAATGTAGCTCTTTCATGTACCACTAGGTATGGCTAGCTAAGCCCAAGTTTTAAACATCACACAAAGTCACATTTCGAATAAGTGACCCGGACTTGATGGTCTGGGTTGCTGCAGGTGCTTCTGCTACCAGCATTGCCATGAGAGTTTGAACTTTGCAGGAACACAGGGCAGTGGTTGGTGCTCAGGCCAACCAACTGGTCTAGTGCATGATCACTGCTTTGATCCAGCCAACTCTTTCTCCCACCCTGGATGCTACTGCTTCCCTTCTCTCTGTGTAACATCTTCAATGATCCTCCCAAGCCACAACACTTCCATGATGGGAGAAGAATCCTTCTTTCTGTATTACATTTCATCATGGTGTGTCCTACAGTGACACAGTAACCTCGCCCCCTCATGTCTAGACATATTCTGCCAAATGAATGGGTTGGGAGAAGTCTGGTATCGCTGTACCCAGGAATAACTCCAGATCTTATATGCCAAAGGCTTCTTGACTCATCATAAAATTTTATATTGAGGGACCCTGTTGTAACTCTGCAATCTGGCCTCCGTTGTCCCCAGCTTCTCATATCTGACAATCATGTCTCATTGTCTCTAAACACTACGCCCTGGGGTAGACAAGATTTCATGAACCTAAATGTCCAGCTCAAAATCAGAAATATATACGCGCAACTCAACGACTCAGCTCTGCTGCTGGAAACATCCAAATTGAATACGCATGGATTGCAGAAAGTGGTATGATATCTAACTGCTTTCCTGGAAAAGGGAGGGGGGTAATTATGTACTCATCTTGTCAGGAAACAGAAGTTCCAGAATTATTTCTGGTGTCACTGTTAACGTAATAAAATTGTCCCTTGTTATATCAACATTTGCATAGCATGTTTTTCATAAAGCTGCAGAGGAAACACTCCTTCCGAAATTCAGACTGTAAAAATGTATCCAAAAGTCTGATGTCATCATTTCTGTTGCATTTTTTTTCTTAAATTCCTTCCTACTGAACTATCTTTTTGCCCCTCTACATGAATTCCATTGTATTCTGACGTTATCTTTGTGTTAAATCTAATCTGAGGTATCTCCAGGATAGACATGCATTGGTTAGTAATCAAGATGTTCATTTTCTTTCACACGCACAAAAAGCCTTTCCATATTATTACTAACTTCAGGCAGAGTCAGGCACAGGCAATAAAGGCTGATGCCTGAAGCACTCCCTCACTGGCTCTCCCAATATATTGTAACTGATTTGTGGGTTATCTTTGTGAACAAAACTGATTATCTCTGCTTGAACATGTTTGGTATTGTTATACAATTTTAAAAATATGCCCAAAGAATAAGAGTCTTGCTCCATTAAGAACTAACTCACGACCTTCTTTTTCTTGCCATTTTCTTCCCCTTTCCCCTTGCAGTGTATTTGCAGAGTTGCTGGCTTTAAACACCTGCCTTAGCATGTCAGTGCATTTGTAATGAATGTAATTTCTTATGGTGGATATGGGCTTTCTCAGGATGTGAAGATTGCATTGACTGAAGGTTAATGCAGGAAATAGTGCTCCCTGTATTGAATGTTGGAAGATACAGTCTAGGGTGATAAAAATTGGCTTCCTTTATCGAATTTAAATGAATTTCAATCTTAGTGCCTCCTGACTGAAAATGAAGAAAATTATTTTTATGAGAGTTTAGAAACATGTTATGTGTGTCATTGTGGACTAGTGGTACAAGCCTATCTTTAGAGTTTTCAGAAAATAGTGTTGGGTCAATTTCTAAGGAATTGAGGCATCCGCTGTCTGAACATGATGCTGAGTTTATTAGAATGCCATTTCTGAGGCTGCCAGCGCTCAGTAGATTCTAAAGAAACATAGTGAAATGTAATGGACCCAATGTTACAACCCAGCTCTTTTAAAGGGAACTGCGTGACAGTTCTGAGGTGTGGGGGGAAAAGCAGAAATGCTAGAGAGCCCGGTTTGCCTCTTTGTCTCATTTTTTACTGCTGTGTGATTTTAAGCAACTTATTTAACTTCTTGGAACTCGGTTTCTCCACCTGTAAGCCTCTCATCTTTTCACTCATTTGAGGTTTTTTTCGAGGAACCGGATTTCTTGATTTTTATGTAGTAAAACGTATCATGTTTTTCTTTTATATGTAGTGGCTTCTTTTTAGGTCTTGTTTTAGAAATCTTTTCCTGGGTAGAAGTCACAGTGAGGAAATCCTCATATATTATCTTCTAAAAGCTTTAATGTTTTGCTTTTCATATAAGATCAATACTCAATCTGGAATTAATTTCTGGGTAAATTGTAAAAAAAATTATTATTTTGTATGCAGTTGTAAACATCACAGTATGTCTCTTCATACGTGGTATGTTGCTTTAACAGAACACATGGACTGGGTAATTTATAAAGAACAGACGTTTATTGGCTCACAGGTCTGGAGGCTGGAAAGTTCAAGACTGAGGAACTGGTATTTGGCAAGGGCCTTCTTGCTGCATCATCCCAAGGCAGAAGGGCAAAGAGAGGGTGAGAGAGTAGCAGGAGGGGGCTGGACTCCTCCTTTTATAAGGAACACATCTCATTGATAATGAACCTACTTCCACAATAACAGCATTAATCCATGCGCTGGGGCAGAACCCTCATGCCCTGATCACCTCCTTGGGTCCCACCTCTTAATACTGTTACAATCGTCATTAAATCTCTACAAAAAGGGGCACACATTCAAACCACAGCAGCATCATACATTAATTTACTGATGGACTTACTGCAAATCTATCATTTACCCCACTGTTCAGAAGTGAAACCTCAAACCTCTATCAAATGACCATGTAGGGTTGGGACTGAGGCGGAGCCCTGCTTCGCTTCCATTCTGTAGCAATATCACGCACTGTTGACCAATCTCGATATCTGGGACAGCAAGGCCACCTTCTTGTTTTTCTGTTTCTTCAAAACAGTCTGGATTTGTATTACCTTTTTTTCCCAATGAATAAAAGTATTACCTGATCAAGCCATAAACACACACACACACACACACACACACACACACAGACATGCACACAATGACTTGGAATGTTGACTGGAACTGTATTGAATCTACAAATGAATTTGGGGTGACTTGATATCTTTACAATATTGAGTATTCCCAGCCAAGAGCATGATATAATTGTATTTCCATAGGTCTTCTTTAACATTTTATAATGGAACTCTTTAGTTTCTCTGGGAGGAGAGTTCCTATCTTTTGTTATTACTAAATATTTGAAAATGCTGATACCATAGAACATATTTAAGGAGAAATATACCCTGTATACAAAAAAAGGGGCAAGTGAATTGTATAAAGTGTGACGAATTTTTCAGCATAATCCACGCCAGGACCCAGGGAGGGGACCCTTGTGCCTTCTTCTGATCTCTATTCCTTCTCCCACAACCAACCTCCCTAGCCTGTTCAGGCACTTTCCTGGATTGCTAGTACACATCCAGGGTTTACTAGCCAAATTCCCACATAGATATGGTATGATTTATTGGCCAGATCAAACTTCAGCACCAGGTATGCACTTTTCCTCAAAAACAAATTCGCGAAAAGTGATACGGTATATAAAAATAGTTTTTGGACATGACTGCCAAGACTGCGTTAGGAGCCAGCAGAGCGGCAGCTGAAACTGGAAGCAGAATGAGTTGCTGTGTGGGAACATTTCCTACCTAGACGGCACTGCGGGGTCGGGTGTTTGCCAGGAGCAAGCAGGGCGACCTGAAGGCTCTAAATTCAAAGGCACGGGATGTGGAGCCAGACAGCCGGGTTGGGGCGTGCACTGATGCGCACACGCCTCTCAATCTTGCCTCTTACAGCAGTTGCTTCACTCCTCTTTCCAACATGGAAAAAACGGCTTCTCTTTCCTTGCCTTTTCCAACTTCTTTTTTTGAAACCTAATTCTGCTTTCATTTGCAGTTTAGTTTTTCTTCACTGCTAATCAGAAATAAAGATGTGGGTAATTTAAGAACCCATAATAATAATAACGAATAATTTCCCAGATTAAAAATTTAAAAAATTGAAAGGGGGTATTTTGACAACTCTGTGCCATCTGATTTATTAATCTATGAGAAAAGAACGTTTTGATGAAGTTCTATTCTACCTTTGTGGAATCTACCTGTTCCTTGTTGGTTTGCTTTATCTCGCCACTTTTGTTAGAACCGAAATACTGGCGCACTGAGCCAGAGAAAATTCTGAAACTGCACTTTCTTTCTAATACTGTAAAATATCTTAGATGTTGGTCTCCAAAATAATTAAGTATCATCGTGTGGCTGGGATCTACTCACCGTACTATTGGAAAACAAACTCATTAGGGATCTGGTATAAACTATATTAGGTAACATTAGAAATTCTAGAAGTTCCATCCAATCTCACTCAATATTGCAACTTATTTACCTTTATAGATTTGGGCAAATTAGTTTCTTAATTATCTCCTATAATTGCACATCAAACTAAGCAATGTCCCTTTACAATCACCCTGGGCAGCGACATGCTACTCTGGAGAGTTTCGTTTCAGAACATGACATGGAGTTTCTGGGATGACCCTCAGATTGTCGACACTCTTTTTTGAATATTTTTAGAGACAGTAAAAATTCATCATCAGAGAGGGAATTTGAGGTCTGGAAAGACACAAGAGGGATCACAATAAAACCAACTGTACTGAATAATGAGAACCATCAAGCCAAACAGAATTGTTTTGGATTTGTAAAACTGAGCAAATAAAAGTAATGAACCTGATGATTTTATTATGTGGTTTGTGTACGGTTCCATAACGATATTCTTCTAAGCTAATTTTTAAATATATTTGGATCAACAGCAGCCTCATTTGGGTAACTGTATAGCTTCCACAATGAGTATTCTAAAGAATACCCATTCACTTAGAAAAAATATTTCCCATGGTATCATCCTGTGTACTGGGGGATTGGCACGGGATCTGCAGAATTAAGAAGGCCTGTATGGGAGTCCCTTGAAACGCAGCCTTGCAGGTGTTTTCCTGACCAACTCTTGTTTTTCATGGCTGTTGCACGGTTTCAGCAGAAGTCTACATATTCTGCCTGTAAGTGACCTGGACAAGCAGCACAAGTTAAACATTTTGATAGGGCCTTTCTTTTCTAACCTTTTGAGTGCCTTTTGAATGTATGAGGAATAAAAAGCTCTCACACTGAGAAGAGACATTAAAAATAACTCCCCAAACTCCCTTAATATATGATCGCCTTTCATACCAATAGGAGCACTACAGGGAGGTTCACACAATTTGAACTCAAATTAAACGCAGATGACTATCAAGTGAACCCTGACTCTCAGAACATTACAGTTAATGAAATGTCACATTTTCTGTGACGGTGATAGGATATTGGGATACCATAGGGTCTCCATCATTAATGGGTTAACATTCTTAGCAAATAAATTTTGACCTAATTTTTAAAGACTAAACATAGCACAGCATTTTATGGGCATAGTTCAGAGAATGCATTTTTTTCAGATAAAAGAAATTAATTCCTGTGCACTTTCAGGATAATTGAAAAGTTTACATTGTGCAGAGATTAAATGCAGATAAAGCAGTTTATTTTCCTTATATTGTTTGGAATACAGTTTGCTGTAAAAGATAATCCCACAATTTATAATCTAGACATTTTTTTATTAGACTTTAGTAGGCTTTTATAAAATGAACTGGATATTTTTTAATTATCTTCTCTTTTTTAAAGCTCTTTAATGCGTCCCAATCCCTGCCCAAGAGTGACCTTTGTAGGGAAGTTGGCTGGCTGCCACGAAGAGGACATTTGAGTCAGAACACAGAAATGACAGCACCGATAGTTGTGTGACCCGCAGGATCGCCCCAAATGGAATCTCTCAAATGTGCTTCTCCCCATTGCCTTTGAGGGTCCAGTACAAAATGAATACTTTATATTTCAAACAAATGGAAAGAAAATGGACAAAGCATATTTTTACTAAGAGGTTTTTTTTTTTGAGATGGGAGAATTTTGACTGATGTTAATATAAATAAATACTTGGGGACGGGGAGAGGGGCACAGTGGTTTATGCCTGTAATCCCAGCACTTTGGGAGGCTGAAGCGAGGGATCACTTGAGGTCAGGAGTTCAAGACCAGCTGGTCAACATGGCAAAACCCTGTCTCTACTAAAAATGCAAAAAATTAGCCTGGTGTGGTGGTAGGTGCTTGTAATCCCAACTACTTGGGAGGATGAGGCAGAGGAATCCATTGAACCCAGGAGGCGGAGGCTGTAGTGAGCCTAGATCATACCACTGCACTCCACCCTGGGGGACAGAGTGAGTGAGACTCTGTCTCAAAAAATAAATTAAATACATAAATACACACATACATACACACGTATCTCTTTACAAGTTAAATTTGGAAGAGACCCTCATGTGAGAGACTTAGGTACATCCCTGCCTCACATATGTTTGGGGAACATACACTATTAATAAAATGCATTCTCATTATTATGTTAATATAGGTTAAGAGATTACACATGTAAATAATTTACCTTCCAGGATAATCTAAAGTTCTGAATAAATCATTCTCAGATCCACACACTTCATTAGTATTCTTAGCCCTAAAGGTTTTTACAAAGTGGAAGTGTGCGTTTTTGAAAGAAACTATTAGTTCTTAACAAATAACATTCTTTTATTTTTGACATGCCAAATATAGCATTTTGTAAATGGGTTCACTAATCCTTTTAAATTTCAATACCTAGAGAAGCATTTAGATTCAGAATGTGAAGTGCCAATCATTCAGACAGAACACATATTCCTCTAAGGAATTGCCTCAAGAATAAAAGAAAAATTCTCTCATTAATTTACAAATTGTCCAGGGTGCAGCATGCAACAGGATCACACTAGGTCTCTCTGGAGCTGGGGTCCCAAGAGTCAAACCCATTTTCATTCCTAATGTAGGCGGGTACAGAGCCTTGGCAGAGCTGAGCCCAAGAGGTCAGAGCAGGCAGGGTGTCTCAGTCTAGGAGGGCAGGCAAAGAACAGAGAAAATTCTTTAATTTGAGCATTTTTTTTTCTTTCTTGCTACTTTCCTACTTGATCTTAAATTTGTCTTCTCTTGAAAAATAGAATATTCATTGGTTTAAGCATTTCACCGCGCTGGATGAGAGAGGGAGACATGGACCTTTGGCTTGCAGAGCTTATGTGGTCCAGTGTGTGTGAGGACGTCTCAGGCAATTAGAATGCAGTCTCAAAAGTGCCCTCCCAGGGAAAGGACATTGTGCTTTGAGAGCACCGAGGAGGGGTCCCTAACCTAATTTCAAATTTGTGTAGGAAGAGACTGGGACCAAGTTAAGCTTCCTAGAGGAAGTTATCAGGCTGAGAAATGAAGGCAATAAAACTGAGCTCAGCAACGAGAGTGAGGAAGGCAATTCTTTCAATATTTGAGGGCAACTAACATGTTTCACCCCCATTTCCGCCGTCCTTCATGTGGGAGGGTTTTCATAACTTTCATCAGCACAATCTCCTGAGCAAATCTACTTGTTGATTGACATTGCTCTTAAAATAGGGATTTCACATTAAAAGGGAATAATCCAGATGCAATGGAAATAGCATTTGTCATAGTAAAGTTTTGCTACCTTTTTTTGATATTGTTTCTTAAAAGATACTAAAATTATTGTGACATATTGCTTATTCATTTTGAGCTTATGGTAAACTAAAACAAAATAGATTTTTTTCCAACTGAAATTAATGTTTGTTCAAGTCCCTCCCATCATATATAAGAAGATTTCACATATCCTTGTTAAATGTCACATTACTGGTTTCAATCATCATTTACGTCTATAAAGATTGTTTTGAATCTTGGTTGTGTCATTTGAGGTATTTGCCATCTATCCTAGCTTGTGTCAGCTGCAAGTTTTACGAGCATTTACATTAAAAGGTGCTTAATAAGATTCCTGTATCTTCATCCTACTAGCAACTTCTTTCTGGAGCTTCCTTGACAGGTTGATAAGAATAATTTTCCATACCTTTATTTATTCAGCCAGGTATAAATCTACTCACATATTTTTCCAAACCACATTTCCTCACAGGATCCAGTAATATGAAGAACTTGGCCAAATGTCTTGCTGAAATCAATTTACATAGTTTCGTTGATAGTCTCCACGTTTTCCAATGTAGTAAACCATTTAAAAATGATTTTACTAAATAAATCACTGTGGTTTCTAATGAACACCTTTTAAACTTTATAACACTCTGTTAAAAATCACTCCTAAAGCTTTGTTGGGTGTCAGCACCCATCTTCCTGACCTGTGGTTTCTGAATTGTGTTATTTCTGCCCATCTGGAACGACCCATTTGCCATCTCCGGTCTTCTGGCAGCTCTTCTGTCCACCAAGATTTTTGGAGGGTTACTGAAGTGGTGTGGTCCCTGGATGGCACTTCTCATGCTGGATTGCAATGGACAGGTGATTCCTCCGTACCCCCATCTTCCTCTGGTCTTCCAGCCGGGATTTCCCAGTTGGGAAAATAAGGGCCACAAAACCCACTCCTGGGGTTGTGGTGAGAATTTAATGAGTTAACTTATGATAAGGAATTGCATCAGTGTCTAGACCAGGGCAAAATCTCAGCAGTGGTCAGCCATTGATTCTTTGATAGCTATGTCCAAAACACTGGTGGGCATAGCTGTAAAGGAATTTGAAAATTGTTGCTGTCTATTAATTAATGTTCCCTAAATTCCCTGAGACTTCCATCTAGTCATGTTTCTTCCTTGAAAACAAATTTTTGATTTGTGATATAAAGGCTATACTCACCTCTACTCACTACCTTTCAGATGATCAAATACAGCAATAGAAAAGGTTTTGAAACCCACAAATATGGTTTGGGCAGTAAGTACCTTGTGACCTTGCGGTGGAGGAATCCAAACTCATGAATTCATTCATGTTTAAGCACGTGACTGTTTCAAGAAAAATATTTTGATAAACATCATTTCTGTGTACAGAAAATACACAGCTAGGTTAGCTGTGTATTTTAACCTAAAAGTTAAACAGTTAGGTTTAACTTTTTTTTTTTTTTTTTTTTTGGTAAAATCAATCTGGTAATTCACTAACCAGGTCAGACATCTTAATGATGTGGCTTTTTTTTTTTTTTTTTTTTGACAGTCTTGCTTTGTCGCCAGGCTGGAGTGCAGTGGCGTGTTCTCGGCTCACTGCAACCTCTGCCTCTCATGTCCAAGCGACTCTCCTGCCTCAACCTCCTGAGTAGCTGGGACTACAAGCACGTGCCACCATGCCCAGCTAATTTTTGTATTTTCAGAGACGGGATTTCACCATGTTGGCCAGGATAGTCTTGATCTCTTGACCTTGTGATCTGCCCACCTCGGCCTGTCAGTGTGCTGGGATTACAGGCATGAGCCACTGTGCCCGGCCTGATGTGGCATTTTTAAGATAGTTATGAAATGGAAAACATGGATTTTTCTTGGAACTACTTTAGCCACAGATTTTTCTGTATTTATTTATTACAGTTGAAATATCTGAAATATCCAGTTATTGAATTTTCAAAAAATATATCCACTTAATAAACAAAATATTTATTTAAATCATCTATCAAGTAAATAGTAACCATGCTTTAAAATACATTTTATTAACCTAAGAGTATCCTTTGCCATTTTCTGTTCGGTAGTTTCCGCTACAGTTGGTCCATTTGATAAAATTGTTTGACACTCTGTTCCAGTAGAGAGGATAGCACGTATAGAGAAGATCTCAATGCAGAGATGGCTTGGGTGAGGTTTAGTTTAAGAGTAAGGCTGTGTTTAAAATGCAAGAAGACGCCAGCCATTCACAGGTGTAATAAATACAAACAAGCATGGGGAGATGCACTCCTCATTCATCACCACTGTCCTAGTCTGGCTTAACCAGATAATTATTGGGAGAATTCAGTGCGATGTGTATGAAAGCCAGGCAGGTAGTTGAGGCTCAATCTGTTACAGTCATTACCACTTACTGCTTTTAAGACCTCTCTCTAGCTAGTTCCGCAAGAAAGACAGACACAGCTAAACAGACTAGGTAACCAAAAAGCATAAGAGAGGAAAAACAAACTCTCCTAATAAACTAGCACCTAGGACATTATGAACACGATATTTGAAAATGGATGAAATCCCTTGTGATTCCTGCCTCTTTAGGCCAGGAATTGAGTCCAGGAGTTGGAGCTGAAAATTGGAGGGTGTCTTTGTCCAGAATTTGAGAAAAATGAAGCCAACATTGCCGCCAGAGTTTCTGCCTGGGCATGCTGTCCTGGTGCGGCCTGTGGGCACTGCATTGCCAGACGTCAGTGTGTCTTGGGTGAGCTTCGCTGGGTCTTCATGTGGCTCCATAAACCAGGCCTGTGGCCAGCACTTCAAGCACATTTCGTTCCATTGCTGTCTTGCTTGTCTACCATGCTTTAGCTGGGGCTGGAACCCAGGTTCTGTCTTGAGGTGGTTCTAATGCTACTCTGTGCCACTGTCTAGCAGGGTCAATTAGTGGCACTCAGTCACTTTTGTGTTTACCTCTAGTTTCTCGGCTGTTTTCCAACTGCCAACTGTTGCCAGTTGTGCAAACCACTGATGGGCACAGAATTCTTCCTGCCAGACACCTACTATTTTCTGCTTGGCAATCAACAGTCTGGGCTTGAAGCTACTTTGAAAAGAGAAAGTAGGTTGGGAAGATATAAGTGCTCGTGTATGTGTTTTGTCCAGCTTAAAAACAGACAGACAGATAGACAGAAGAATATAGCCCTAGCCCTCCCACTTTCATTTTGCCTTTAGAAGAATCCCTGGTGTCGTGAAGCCAAGTCAAAGCTCCAAACAGAAAGTTAATGATAACCAAAAGACAACATTCCAAAGAAACTTTGTAAATAGGGCATGCCTCTGACATTTTTTCGTTTATCCTAAATTCATCCCCCTTTCTTACCTTGCAAAGCGATTGCTGCTTTTATTTGGGAAATCACCTTTCTCTACAATTTAGGAAATGTGTAAACATTAATATTTAAAAGAAAAAATGGTAAGACCTTGATATCCTAGATAAAGAAGTAAAAAAAGGAGAGACTTTAAATCTGCCCAGAATGGATAGAATGACATTCAGTATTGTGGCTGGCAAAATAATGCAACCCCCACCCCAACCACAAAGTCCATATCCTCATCTCTAGAGTCTGTGAATATGTGTTATTTTACGTGGAAAAAGGAATGAAAGTTGCAGACAACTTTAATTGGGATCATCAGTGTAATCATCCTGGATTATTGGAGTGGTCCCATGTGATCACAGGGGTCTTTAAACATGGGGGAGAGGGTAGGAGTGTTGGAGTGAAGTGACAAGAGAAAGACACCCCGTACCCCCACCTTTGTGGGCTCTGAGGATGACGGAAGGGCCATGAACCTACGAATGCAGGTAGCCTCCAGGAGCTCAAAAAGGCAAGGAAGCACATTCTTTCCTAAAGCTTCCAGAAAGGAATGCAGCCCCAAAGACACATTGATTTTGGCCCAGGAAGAGCTGATTTATACTTAAAACAGTAAGATCATCAATGTGTGTTGCATTAAGTCCCTAAGTTTGTGGTAACTTTGACAGCAACCACCTCCTGACACGTCCACCGTCTTGCACATGTGTTCTCAGCACTGGTTTTTGTTTCCTTCCTCAAATGCACTGCATGGTACCCACCAAAAAGCCAACGCCTGCTTCCCGTCTGTACATCGCTGCCCTTTTCCTTCCTTCCAGCCTCTGTTTAAACATCACCTTCTCAGCGAGACTCTCCTTGACCACCCAATCTAGAACATGCTGTTTCTCCAACCCATGATATTTGCTTCCTGTTCCCTGTTCTTTTACTTAATAGCTTCTGTGAAAAAAAAAAAAAACAAACCTCAGGATCCCAAACTCACTATGCCAAGGGAAAAGTTAAGCTTGGAAACTGAGTCACGCAAAACTCCCTCCCACTTTGTTCCTAAATACATAGCTGTGAAGACAGAGGGCCGCAGAGATCCCCGGGGGCCTCCCTCCCAATTTGCTCCCAAGGAAATTCCTTGTGGACCCCAAGATCTCTACCCTAAAGCAGAGTTCCGTTGAATTTCACCCTGACAATATCAATTAACAGCATATCTTCACAGACGTGGGTCAAAGACAGGACTAGAAGCCGTCCTCTGCTCACTGGAGACAAATGCCTGTTTGATGGCCTCCTCTTCTTGAGCTTTTCTTCATCTTGTGTAGAAATGCAGCTTCACTGAGTGCAAGATGAATGCCTCTACCCCCACTTTCACATGTAAAGCGTGGATTTAGTGAATGCTGATCAAAATCTCAAAAGAATGTGACTGCTTCTCTCTTTTATCTACCCTCCCTGGTTTTTTCTTTCCTCCTTTCCTCTCCGGCCCACTTTTTCTTCTTTACGTTGAAGCTCCAAAATCCTCTTTGAAAAAAGTAATACAACATAAGAAATAATTTTTAGGCAGATAGTAAGGGTAAAGGTTCTCTGTGGAAATTTCCCTATAATAAAGAACAACCCCTGAACCATCTCTTTTCCAACAGAAAAGGCAGCTTAAAGGGCGGAGCCAGCAAGCTTTGATACGCACATGCAGGCCATTAGAAACTGGGTTCACTCAATATGGCAATTCCCACTGTCTTCTCCTTGTCTCCGGGTGTACCAAGTGTCTTGGTCACCCCCAGATAATACCATGCGTTAAAGCCGTATCAAAAGCACAGGTCACAGATCCTACTGAGGTTTATGTCCCTTTTTCCTAGGCACATCTTCAAACTTGGCAAATCTCTAAACTTGATCGAGAACTTGTCTCAGTTATTTTCTACGGTTTTACACTTGCATTAAACATTTTAAATTATGTTATTATTTTCTTGTTTATTATCTATCTTCCTCAACTGACTGAGGAACTCATGGGGTGGAACCATATCTGTTGTGTGTTCTGATGTGTACCCATGACCAGTATGGCATCTGGCTCACAGTCATGCACAGTTATTCGTTAATTTAAAAAAAAAATCAATGCATTTACATCAATTCTCTTTCTGAGCTACTGATTTTATAGTATTTATCTACCAGTGACTTTCTGTTTAATTATTAAAATATTAAAAATACTTAGGATAAAATAGAAACATTTTCCTCCCATGCTAATTTAAAAATATTTTTTGCTATTATATGTGTGCTTTTTTCACTATCATATCATCTTTCCTCTATCATATTCTCTAAATATCATATTGCTATTTTGATTAGTAAGAAAATTAATATATACATTAATTTTTGAAGTAATTCTTATCCTTCCAATATGTTGCACTTTCATTAGGTATCACAGTATGTTTCTATTTTGTTCAAATATTTTAATCTCTCAGTAGAGTTCTATATTTAAAAAATGTTCCTAATGACTAATTTATTTTTTGTTAGGATCATTCAAAGGTATTTTATTTTTAAGTTGTTATTGTAAATTAATTATTTTAACAATTATATGTTGAATTGTTTATTGCCAATATATAAGAAAGGATTTTGACCTATTTTCCTGGTTTAAGTTGCATAACTGAAGTTTTTTGTATGTTCTGAGTGTATTTTTAATACATTTTGTAGAATTGTTGGGAGGATTGAATGACATAAGTATATATAAAATGGTTAAATTGGCATATTTTACACAGTATCAGCCTCAATGGACACTTCTTTTTTTTCCTTTCCTTGTCCCCCTCCCCCCTTCCTTGTTAAGATGCAGAATGTGTGCCTGTGTGTAGAGTGGTCACTTATCCCCCTTGTTCTGATCATTCTAGTTCCTGTCGTTTCAGGTGTTGTTACATTGGCTGGAACATCAAGAGGTATTTTAAATAATAGTGCTTGTTCATTATAGCCAGTCTAAGGAAGCATCTTCCAATTTCTGGTTTCCCAAGAGGTTTTCTCAGGAGTAGATTTTTAATTTTATCATATTTTCCTAAGTGTCTTAATCTTTGAATATGATTCATTATATTTATGTATTTCCTAATGTCCTATTGCACTTACGTTTTTTCATAGTCACGGGGTAATACTTTTAAATATTATATAGACCTAGGTTTGCAAGTATTTTATTTAGAGTCTTTGCATATATCACATAAATAAAAGAGAGAACTATAGACTCATTTTCTTTTATGTCAATTTTAGGTTTTAGTGGTAGAGTAATGGTAGCTTCATAAAATGAATAGGGATACCTTGAATCTCTTTCAGTGCTCTAAAATCAATCAATCTCTGTGCATGTGTGTGTATGTGTGTGTGTGTGTGTGTTTGAGTGTGTGTCTTTTTGTCTCTCTTACACTTTGGAAAATGACTTGATTATATATCCATGCGACTTAAGACTTACCTTGTTTCGTTGAATCTAAGATACCATCACTGTTAAAATACATCATTGTTTATGTACTAGTGAGAAGGAAGAAAAATGCTACCTAACAAACTGTGACTAAAATAAATCTTACCAGTTAGAATTCTATTTTATAGTTATTAAAATCTATTTGGATCTCTTAAGAGACAGCTTTTTAAAATCATACATTAGTTTTGTTTCGTGTGTGTATATATATGAATAAAACACAAGTAGAATAAATCTAAAGTTTTCCTAAATATTTTTCACATTGAGTTCTATGCTTCTGAATCTCTTAGACGCCAGATCATTATTTGTACAGATAATACCACCATCAAGAACAGTGATGAGGCAGATGAACGGATACCCCACCATTGTGTCAGGATGTCTCTTCCTGGTGGGTGAAACCACCATTCTGCAGGTTGTGCTTTGCATACACGGGCAACAGTAGCCCATTGCTGACTGCCTCCAGTCCTCCCGACAGTGATTTCAGCTGCATCCCCACTTCAGAGGTGTCAAAGTTGGGAAAAGTTTGTGTCTTAATATAAAATAAAGTATGGTGTCTGATTCCTCTTATTACCTCACCCTCCACATTCAAGCAATTAGCAAGCGCTTTTAATTCTAAATCAAACCATTTATTTTTTGTATTTGTTAGAGCTTCTCATCTCTGTCCATTCGCACTGCCACCCCCTTGGTCTAGGTCACATAGATTTTCATCTGGATGGCAAAACAATCCTTCAAGTGCCTCCTTTCTAACCTCCAGCACCCTAAGGCCCCACCTTCACGTGGCAGCCCAGTTTCCCTAAACCCCTCACTGAGGCCCTCAAGTCACTGCGTCTCTTACTTCCTCCCTTGCGGTAGATGCCATATTTCATTTCCTCAGAGATGCCAAGCTTCTTCCAACTCTTGTCTATCCATGCGTCTCTCTTACGTTTCTGACATCAGTAGCATATTCCCGTCCTCAGGTGTCAGCATACATGTCATGTTTTCAGGAACATTTTCCTGACTCTCGTCCTCATTTTCTGTACCCTGGCTCTCGTTACAGTCTATTTCCAAGCGTACTGCAAGAATAGATTGTGGGTGGTGTGTTCTCATCCTGTGCCCCTTGAGGATCTCCTCCTCTTGTCTTGTCTCATGAATGTCAACTGGGCAGAGGCAGAGGCCTGAGGCTCAGAGGTTCTCTCCAGCCTCATCTTCTAAGGCATCAGCCCTCAAACATCTGGCATCAGGGACCGATTTTGTGGTGGATGGTGGAGGGATGGTTTTGGGATGAAACTGTTCCACCTTAGATCATCAGGCATTAGTTAGAGTCTTGTAAGGAGCTCACAGCCTAGTTCCCTTGCATGCTCAGTTCACAACACAGTTCGTGCTCCTGTGAGAGTTGAATGCCCCAGCTGATCTAACAGGAGGTGAAACTCAGGTGGTAATGCTCACTTGCCTGCCTTTCACCTCCTGCTGTGCGGCCCAGTTCCTAACAGGCCATTGACCAATACCAGTCTGTGGCCCAGAGGTTGAGGACTCCTGATCTGAGGGGTGTGGCTCTTTGTGACAAAGCAAGGTCTCCTTCCAACCCTGTTGCATGGTACTGGACCTGTGAAAATTGTGGAATAATGAATAATTCTGGCCCTCAGCACACAACTTGGTCTGCATGTTCTTGATCAATTTAATGGATTTTAGAGAAATGCATCATCCCCAGCTTCTGTAAGGCATCTGTGTCTATGACTTAGTCCTGAGACCCAGCCAGGCCATGGTTCATTTGACCAGGACTGGGAACTGGCTCTAAGATTCTTCAGTCCATTGGCCGGTCAATGACTAATTACAATACCTTCCTGAGAAAGTTGCTGGAGAGAGATGGAGACAAGAGAATTACTCTGTAGTGGTAATTTGAGTGGAAATTAACACGGAATTACTATCAGCCAAGGAAGCATGAATGCATAGTGAAAGCCAGGAGAGGAACAGGATGGGAAAGAGGGAGAGATCTGTCAGGGAAGGGGGATAAGAACACCTTTATCTTTGACGAGAAGGAAGGAGAGAGAGAGGGAAATAAAGAGAGAGAAGAAAGGGGAGTAGGAGAGAGGAGGCAGAGAAGGGGAAACTAGGAAACCAGGAGGTACCTCCTGGATCATGGACATTGATTCCCTTACCTCCTTCTTCCCATCCCAATTATCAGCAACTCCTTACAGTTCTTTCCCAAATAACATACAGCACATGTATGAAAATGTGTGTGAGCGTATGTCTGCATCTGTACCTCCCTCTTCTCTTGGTGTACTGGACTTCATGTCTTGGAGATCTGTGCATGCTTTGACCCATTCTTTCTCTGGGCTCAGCTTGGGGGACCTTTCAGGGTCAGGAGGTGCACAGTGCCCAGGCCCACCATGCTCTCAGGCCTGTTCCATGAGTCCTCTGGTGAGGGCCCCACTGGCTCAGAGAACCAGCCAAGAGATGAATTGAATTGCCCCTCAGAAATCTCTCTTTACAACTAATAGCCTCTTGAATCATCCACAGAGCCCCTCTCCTCTCTGTTCCTGCCCACAGGAACCCACCTTAAGAACAGAGTGCCTCTCGCTCCAGCCCTGGCCCACGGGGAAAAGTGGCTTCTAAACATGGATAGACACACAAGGGCAATGACACACAAGGGAGTGAGTGGGCTGCAAAGCCTTCGATGCCTACGGTGTAGGGCCCTTCTGGAAGGGTAGCTGCCCTGCCTCGGGCTGGTGTGTGGATACTGCTTGTGAGCCAAAGGCAGCTCTGGAGGGTGGACATAGTGTCTGTTTGTCTTTCATATGGGAAAGCCAGCACTGTTCACTCATTTTACTCTTTCTTTCATCCATTTTCATTTTCACTGGAGTTAATGGAATTTTCTCTAATTAAGGTAGCAGATTAACTCAGGTTAAGAGCTGGCTTTTCTTTTGCACTTATTTGTTTTGTGAATGTGCATTTAGTTTTCATCTTTTTATGCACTCTCATAACTGCTTTACAGGCATGTTGGAAGAGCTACAGTGAGTACTCCCAAAATCATATCCATTTAGACCAAGACCCCAAAGTGTCCTAACGTCCTCCCTCACAGGATCTGGCAAACTGTGTCTTCTAGAATCCAAGTTAGACCACGGAACCAGTTCACAATTCTGTGTGTTCATTTCACAACTTTGGAGCCATTTTAAAAGTATGTACACATTTTTCAATAGGCTTCATTTATTAGAAATATCAAATGCTGTTTTAAAGAGTTTCTCTTTTTTGCTTGTTCCATGTAAACCAAACACAATTCGTTCTGTAACATAAGTGCTCCTTTCTGTTCTTCACAGACGTTACAGAGCATATCTCAAGTTCCAAAATCTTGCATAGTGTCTAAGCCAAAATGGCACTGGTCATAGTTAAGCATGTCAGGAAGACTTTAGGCAAGTCTACGGCAAGAGAGCAGAAAGGCTGGAGTTCAAATTGAACTCAGCTCCACTGAAACAAGTGGCTGGAGAGGTGCAGAGCTGGCAAGGGGCATCTTAGGCCAACTGTGTTTGCCCCTTGGCCTTACCTAATGGAAAATCAAATTTTCTCATTTCTTTCAGACAAGAAGTAGTTTTACAACTTAGAGTAAGGTGCCCACTACAGTTAGTTCCTACCCTCCTACAGAAGTGAGGAGAGAGAGTTCTGTCCCCTGCTGATTACGTTTTAAAGCCACGCCTTCCAGATCATCCAGAAAGACCATCCTGGGTTGTGAAACTGGCAGGAGGCTTTGACAAAGATTTACATCGTCAAGGGGCAAGACAATGAAGAGCCTTTAACAATGAAGAATTGAAGGAAGGCTCTAAGAAGAGGGAGGTCAGGGCCTCAAGTTGGGAAGAAACCTGCCTAAAGTGAAGTCAAATTGAGGGGAACATCAGGGCCGTCTTGCTCAACAGGAAGTCATCCAATGCAAGGGCAGCTAGAGGGTGATGAGTTTCCTACCTACCGGTGTGTGTTTGTGAGGGTGTGTATATGTGCTTTCCATTTGAACCATGAGAGCCACAGTGGCGTGTCTCAACTTACAGGACAATGAGGAGGAGACTCTTGACCACTGGCAAAGCCCACTGCTGCCTGCATGCACTTTCTCCAGCTGGCACCGTCCAGGGCAGTTTGTGTTGAGGCATCAGGTGACAAGGCTTCCTGCAGGAGAAAAGAGCGGGGATGTCACAGAGATGCTTTGGGTACACAAACTGAGTCCTGAGTCAGCAGTGGCCTAGGGCCATCCCTCAGGGTGGGGAGAGGTGAGCTGGCCAGTGAGGGGCTGGGGTGCCAGCTTCTCCCTGGGGCCAGGAGCTTCTGTGTCTGCCAGTTGCTCCAGTCTGCTCAGATATGCGATGCTGTAGTGTCTTAAATGAGATAAACATCTAGAGGTGGGCGCAGAGCATCTCCCCATTTCACTGTGGAGCTGGAAGAGGGTCAACGGTGGTGGCCACCCTTACAGAAAGGGCTGCCTGGAAATAATCCGGCAGGAAATCCACGAAGTTTCCTAGGTCTGTCACAACCAATAAGGCGTTTTCCCCCTTTGTCTGTTTTCTGGGCTATCTCAAACATCTTTCTGAGAATAAATAGCCCTTATCTGTAATAAGATCTGACAGGCCATTAATGCATAGAGAGTGTGATATCAGTGGGGAAGAATAGGTGTGTGGGTGACAAGAGTTTCTTGATCCTAAAGCCGATTTCTTTGTGCAAACCAGCCTCCTTCCATTCACACAAAGGCGGTCGTTTCTCAGCAAGTCCAGGAGAGCTGTGTCCATCTGGCAGAGGGATCTGTAAGAGAACTGGCTGCAGGACAAAGGTGGCCTTGGGTCACCACACAGAGAAAATCGCCCTGCACGACATAGAGGCTGTTCCCCTGGATCCGAGGGAGGCCGGCCCTGGGAGACTGGGGTGTGCTGCTGTAGCGGCTCCTTTGGGTTGAGGCAGGAGTGATGGGGCACTGCCCTGGTCTGCTTGTGCCGTTGTCCGGGTCGCCTGCTGCTCTTTGGGACGAGTTTGCCCTTGTGCCTTCTTCTTACAGAGTGAAATGACCTCTCTGGTAGTACCAGATTCCAGTGCCAGCCGCCTTGATAGCTGGGTGGAGACCTCACTGTCTGCATGAGCAACTTTGGGTTTCCCAGGGCTGCTCTGCTCACCCAAATGGTCTCTGGGCATTAAGAACAGATTTCCCGGGTCTACTCTTTTCTAGATTCTTAGGCTTGTGCAGATAGCCAAGGGGTCCCTTTCTGAACAGTCCAGGAGGAGGAACCTTTGCTAATGCTTCAAAACACAAAGTTTAGGCCCAGCATGGTGGCTCATGCCTGTAATCCCAGCATGGTGAAACCCCGTCTCTACTAAAAATACAAAAATTAGCCCAGCATGGTGGGGTGTGCCTGTAATCTCAGCTACTTGGGAGGCTGAGACACAAGAATCTCTTGAACCCGGGAGGCAGAGGTTGCGGTGAGGTGAGATCACACCATCGCACTTTAGCATGGGCAGCAGAGCGAGACTCTGTCTCAAAAAAAAAAAAAAAACAAAGTTTAGTTTTCTGATGTCTTGTACAAGATGGTGATTCCTGTTTATTCTTCTACATCTAATTTAAATCACACCTCCTGCTTGACGCTTGAGACATTAATTTATATTTTGGCATTAATCACAGCATGTCTTCTATTCTATGTATGTGTGTGTTTCCTCTAAATTCCGGACTTACGGAAGTTAGGAAATGTGTCTTATTTTTCTCTGTAACCATTAAAACAGTGACTGCATAATGGATAAGCATTGGATTGTTGTTCAACTGAATTTACAATCTCTCTGTCTTTGAAGGTAATAATCATGGTAGCAATATTCCTTATAGAACCCTCTTCAAATATTAGTATTTCCACATTGGCTATTGTCAATACTGCATCCATTTAGTTATTTTTCTAAAGCCCCGGTGTTCCTTGTGAAGCTTGCAGGGCAGGAGTGGATAAGCTCATCCATGGCATATTAATCCCCAGTATCATTTAAAAACTATGTAATAGCAGTAGCTAATATTTTTTTTTTAAAAAAGGGTGCTATCAAAAGTGGATTTCACCATGGCAACGTTGTAGGCACTGATGCCAGTTAAGATGGTGTTGCTATCATCCAGCGAGAGATGGCAGTGGCCTGAGCCGGGATGGTGGCAGTTGGGGGTGGGGTAGGTGTGCTTAGCTGGTGGGAAGAAAATCCATAGGATTTGTCCCTGGATTAGCTGGGGACAGTGGTGGTGAGGAAGTAGGTCCCTCCAACCCCCCGCCCCCAGGCCTCACTGAAGTTGTTTCTGAATGAAGTGACCTGGATGGAAGGGAGGGCCATTGACTAAGACATGCAACACTGGAGGAGAAAATTTTGTAGGAGATATTTGGGTTTGGACATGATTTAAAGGCACCTGTGAGACATCCCAGTGGACGAGGCTGCTCTCTTTGGGTGTGCATCTGGGAACTCTGGGACAGAACTTGGCTAGGAGAGGGAGGGATGCATCAGTTACCAGCGTCCACAGAAAGAAGAGCCCCTTTGAGGAATGTCCAGTTACATGTAGAAGGTTTCATTCACTGGTCAACCGAGAAATAACAAAAAGGAGCAGCCAGGCACAGTGACTCATGCCTGTAATCCCAGCACTTTGAGAGGCCAAAGTGGGTGGATCACTTGAGGTCAGGAGTTCGAGACCAGCCTGGCCAATATGGTGAAACCCCATCTCTACTAAAAATACAAAAATTAGCTGGGCGTG
>NW_012101587.1:6761100-6771369 GCF_000951045.1 Mandrillus leucophaeus | reverse complement strand
ACACACACACACACACACACACAAACACACACACACACACATACACACACACATACACACATACACACACACACACATACACACACACACACACACACAAACACACACAAACACACACACACAACACCAAAATGAACATCATTTGTTAAGATTTAATAAAACTAATTTTGTACATTTAAGAGGCTTCATTAATTCCAAGATCAAGGTCTTCCCACATATTTGTTATGAAAACGTCTTGGCAAAATACAAACCTTGTATTCCTATTTTGGCTTTCTCTTTTTATAAGAAGGGCCCACAATCAGAGACTCATAATCAGTGCCACCTGCAGCAGGCTGTCCATCTTCATGAGGTCAATGACAGCCTGATTGCTGCTTCCCAACCCTCCTGCCCCCAGCCTGTGGCTCCCTGAAGGTAAATGGCATGAGTTCTTCTGGACGCATTTCCCCTCAATCCTCTCTGCCTCTGCCTCTGCTTCTTGCTCCTCCTCTTGCCTGCTGCCATCCTAAGTCAAGCCACATCATCTCTCTTTTGGGCCCTACTGTACCTTTGCACTTCACCTGCTCCTCCCTGCAGTCCTGAGTGAATGTGCTGTGTGAGCTTGCATGGCGCTGTGTTCTTCTCTGACTTAGCTTCCTAAGCACTCACCCCCAATGCCGCTGCACCTTACCTTGCACTGGGAGCTCAGCCCAGGGTCTCCAGCTCCACTCCCCCGGCACCCCACGCCCTCTCCCTGATGGGCTGAGGCCCTCACACTCACCTTTCTGGGCTGCAGTGGTGTCTGCACTTGCTGCTCCTCACCCTGGAGGCTTTCCGCAGACCCAGAGCCGCTGCTAACTCACTCTTGTCACTCACATCTCAGGCTAGACACCGTGGCCCCAAGAACCTTTCCCTGGTCCCCGGCCGGAGGTGCCGTCTCCCCACCTGCCCTTCACCATCATATCACGGAGGACTTATTTCCTGCAGCCCTTATGGACAGATGGACTTACCTGTACTCAGGTGTTTACATGCAGCCAGTGATTCACATTTGCTGAATCAATAAACGAGTGAAGAATGAATGAGACAGCATGGACATGGTGTCCCAAGTTTCTGGTGTTACAATGTGTTAGCATTACTGTCTTGAGAAAGTCATTTCACACCTCTGGGTCTCAGTTTCCTTCTCTGTGAACCGTGAGCACGTGTACTCTTACTTGGCAAACAGCGGCTATTCAACGAGTGGGGGCACTTAGGGTTAACAAACACCATATATTGTTCGAATGCTTTTGTGCTGTCACTGAGGCCAAGGACACAAATGTGAGCACTTGGCGCAATCCAGACCTGACGGATGGGAAACACGTATGCATCCTTCTAAGTCAGTAGTTAAGTGACATGTAACTCATACTTTTTAAAAGGATTTTTCGCACTAGTGCTGATGACTGCACAGAGCACACACGTTGTCCAGATGTTAGATTTGACTACATTCTCTTTTCTTTCTATTCATGGTATATAACTTATTCATTGATTTATTAAATGAAAAAAGGCTATAACATTAAACAAACTTTATTAAATTATATTTTAAAAGAGCATACGTTTTTGCTGTTTCCCATGTCTAGCAGACACGGAAATGCAGTGGTAAAAAAAACAACAGGATTTGGCCTTGTTTTCAAGAAGTTCCTGGTACTGGTGGGAGACAGCCGTGAACAAAGCATCACATATGAGAAGCAATCAAGGAGAATAGAGGGTGCATGAGAGAATCAAAGGGGGGTCCTGAGTTAGGTGAGGGCTGCAGAAATGAAGGTGACTCTGAAGACACGTCCTTTCTGCTGGGAGCAGAAGGTGAGTGGGGCAGCCAAGCAAGGGTGTGTGGGAGGACTGGAGAGGTGATGCAAGGAGGAAGGGAGAGCAGGTGAGACTGGGGATGCCTGCAGGGACTCGGAGTTGCGATCAGGAATTTAGATTTTATCCTAGGGGATACTGGGGGTTTAGAATGGGGAGTGACATGACATCATAGAAAACAGCATGAAAATGCTTTGCCCGGGTGAGGGGATTATGTTCGTGGTCCCCCACCCTGCATCCACCAGATGACTTCTTATGCCAAAGGAGATTACTGCAGATTTTCCTTGATGACCTAGTTCTGTAACTGCTCAGTTAGGTCCTGCGACTGCTGTCATCACATTTGCAGCAGTTCCAAAGGGTATGGGTGTACTTGGTCTGGGGGCATCAGGTTGTTGAGGCACTGAGACGCCACCCTAGTGGGCTCACTCTTCCTTTAGTCCTTCGGACTAAAATGCCCTGTTTTTGTATTCAAATGTACTTTATCTTGGAGGTCAGATGTAAGCATTTATGTAATCCATGGTTGTAAAAGGTATCTGTGCAGGAGCCAATCTTCTGCAGAGTTGGACTTTATACACCATAGGACGGAATTTTTTATTCAGAAATTTAAAACCCAGTTTGATTAAGAAGAACAGATTTTTTTTTTCTTTTTTTTTTTTTTTCTGAGATGGATTCTGGCTCTGTCGCCCAGGCTGGAGTGCAGTGGCGCGATCTCGGCTCACTGCAAGCTCCGCCTCCCGGGTTTGTGCCATTCTCCAGCCTCAGCCTCCTGAGTAGCTGGGACTACAGGTGCTGCCACCACGCCCGGCTCATTTTTTGTATTTTTAGTAGAGACGGGGTTTCACCGTGTTAGCCAGGATGATCTCGATCTCCTGACCTTGTGATCTGCCCGCCTCAGCCTCCCAAAGTGCTAGGATTATAGGCATGAGCCGCTGCGCCCGGCCAAGAAGAACAGATATTCTAACAACGGTCATAAGTTGCTCAGCATTGAGGATACATTCTGACAACGACTTCATTAGGCAATTTCATCACTGCAGAAACATCACAGAATGCACTGACACACACCTAGATAGTATAGCCTGTACACACCTAGGCTGCCTGCTGTAGCCTATTGCTCCTTGGCTACAAACCTACACAGCATGTACTGTGCTGAATGCTGTAGGCAATTGCCACCCAATGATATTTGTGTATTTAAACATATCTAAACATAGAAAAGGCCTGGTAAAATCAGAGGATTGAATATATATATATACTTGAAGAAAGAAAAATATTTTTAATACATGTGGTATAGCCTAAGTCTACAGTAGTGCAGAGTAGTATCCTGGGCCTTCACATTCACTCACCACTCATTCACTGACCACCCATGCAATTTGGTACACTTGCCACTTACCGAGGGCACTTACCATGAATGGAGCTTGCAGGACTGGAAACTGCGTGGGTGGTCAATGAATGAGTGGTGAGTGAATGTGAAGGCCCAGGATACTACTGTGCACTACTGTAGACTTAGGTTATACCACATTTACTAAAAATATTTTTCTTTCTTCAATAACAAATTAACCTTAGCTTACTGTTACTTTTTACTTTGTAAACGTTTAAATGTTTTTCAACCATCTGATTCTTTTGTAATAACACTTAGCAGGAAACAAAAACACATTGCACAGTTGTACAAAAAAATTTTGTTTCCTTTTATGCTTATTCTATAAGCTTTTTTTTTCTACTAAAATTTAATTTTTTAAAAACTTTTCTTTGTTAAAACTAAGCCACAAACACACACATTAACCTAGATCTGCACAGGGTCAGAGTCATCAATATCGCCCTCTTTCACCTCCACGTCTTGTCCCACTAGAAAGTCTTCAGGGGCGATAACATGCATGGAGCTGCCATCTCTAATATGACAATTCCTTCTTCTGGAATACCTCCTGAAGGACCAACCTGAGGTTGTTTTACAGTTAACTTCTTTTTTTAGAAGTAGAATTACACTCTAAAATTAAAAGATAATAAAACGTATCATATAGTAACACATAAACCAGTAACATAGTAGTTTATTATCAAGTATTATGTTCTGTACACAGTTGTATGTGCTAGACATTTATAGGACTGGCAGTGCAATAGGCTTGTTTACACCAGCACCACCACAACCACGTGCATCATGCCTCACACTATGATATGAGGATGGCTATGACATCACTAGACGGTAGGAATTTTTCAGCTTTATTATAATGTTATGGGATCCCAATCTTATATGTGCTCCATTGTTGACTGAAATGTTGTCATGCAGCATATGACTGCGTTAGACACAATGGCTTCTCCTTAGAGCAACAATGTTCCAGTATTTGCATCAGTATCCCATGGAGAACACTGGAACCTGTGGATATTGTGTGTATCCTCCCCAAGCTAAAAGTAGCTTCCAGAATTCTAAGAGTTTCCAGATTGTCTTCTCCAGGTCATTCATTCACAGTAAATGGATGTACCCCTGGAATGAGGGGGTGTTTCCTTACTTTCTACTGAGTCTGGCAGACCTGCTGCCTGAGCTCCCTTGACCAGCCACCACCTCAGAAACATTGCCCGTGGCGGTGTTTTCTGAAGCAAGCTTGTATTTGTCACTATGAGGTCAGCCTTACATGACTCATTTACAAGGAAATTGAAGTAACTTCTCTCTCCTTATGATTCTGTTTTCCTGCTGCTGCTCTGCACCATCTGTTGATTAAAGAGAGCCTGTCCTGAAAATAAGACTCTAAACCATTTAAAAGCAAAGGGACAAATTAAAAAGAAGTCCTTGTAAAGCCTGTTGAATTAAGCAAATGCCTACTCCATTTTTTAAGTTAAGACAGACAGAATGACTAATTAAATGCTGAGTAGACCAAGACATATTGTAACTTCACATGGTTCCAAAGTCTGGCTGACAACATTTTCCTATTGTTCCTGTAATCCTTAGTATTAGGAAAATTCTTAATCAATTTTTACTAGCAAATTAAAGTTCAACAGAACACTAATTGGTATTTCCTTCATGGAAAAATGGGGTTACCTGCTGTCTTCCCATAGATAAATTGACAGGGACATGGGATAGCTCCAAATGTAAGACTTGCATTTCAGTACATGTGCTTCGTTCAACTCAGATAAATGAGATAAAACTTAGGCTACTCTGTGCTAGATACTATACAAATTGTTGAGGATCTGTTGCTGAATGAGAAACCAGTGTAACTCTCAAGAAAAAGTTTAATAGTGGACACCAACAGGATGAAATTAACTACAGCCTATTGTGAAATGCCCTGACATTGGTGTACACGAGAAAGGTGGAGAAGAAATTATTTTCTTCTTCTGAGCTCAAAACATTTGGTCTGAACTTGTAAGGTTGCGTAGAAGTCACCAGGACTCAAAGATCATTACAGGTAAAGGGAATGACATGAGTAGGTGTGGGACACACAGGTACATGCTTGGATGTTAATGGCCCCCTGAGGAAGTAACGTCCAGTTCATGTGGCTTTTGCAATAAAAACTCAGGCCTGTTTCAGATGTGACCTTCTTCTTACCTAGATCACGGGTTACCTGGGCTCCTGTAGAGAAAGCAGCAGGGTAGAAAGATGATGATGGAAAGGGCGAGCCAGTCCTGCCCCTTTCTTAACCAGGGCAACTCCCATCAGAGTAAAGGGTTTTCTGTTGTGCATACAAAGATTCTGGAAACGATGCATGCTATAAAATACCATGTGAAGAAAGGATTCCACTGTTAATAAAACCGCTGATTTAGGGAGACTCAGTACTTTCTAGATCAGGACAAAATGAATAAAAAGGACTTTCTCTGTGACCTGGCTATCACTTCTTCCAATACAGCAGAGGTGAGGGAACGACGAAATATGAGTCTGTCTTGACCCGCAGAGTAAGAATTCTGTAACTAATGATTACGAATGGCAGCTTCGATTCCCTGCAACTTCACAGTCTCAGAAAGTGCAACCTGGCTACATTTGGTCCTGAGACTCTTTGCTAGTCTTATATTTCAGGCAGCAAGTTGGAGTGCAGAAAACAAAGACAGAGGTCGTAAAGATTGGATTTTGGATTTTTGGTAGAGGCAGATTTAGTTTTCTGGCGTCTTTTGTTGGTTTAGTCACCCTGTTTATCACTAAATATTTAAATGGATTCTCTGTATCTCTGAGTACATGCATGAATCTGTGGTCTGAGAACAAGTTAGGGTCTTTTACTTAATTATAACAGATGCGAGAGGTGATGAGCTCTGACTTGTAGTACAGCATAAAGACAGTATGATGTAGTCAGGGATGCAGAGTGGAGGGATTCACAGAAAAGGTGCTGGAGTCAGATAGGCCTGGGTGTGGATCTGACTCTGCCCTGTGTTCACATAGCACTTTCTAACTGGTGAGCAATTTCAGAAGTCACCGTGCAACATGGGTTACAATGCTTGCCTCATTGGGATGCCTTAAGCGTTAAGTGAGACAATAGAAGAACTGAGCTTATCTCTGAACCTTGGCTTTCTGCAAACCCATGTCAAGGGTCACTCCGTGGTTGCTGTGGCCCAGAAGAGTGGGCAGCAGTGTGAAATAAAGCATAAGGCATTTTTTATTAATTAACAGCAAGATGATATAAAGAATATCAGCATGTTCTTTAGAACTACTTTATGCTTGATCGTATTTTTTTTTTCCAGCAAATATTCAGTCCTCCTTCATGCGGGAGGAGCAGGTTTTCCTGCCTCAGTGATGTTGGCCTGGCCATGCACTGGAATGTGAATGGGTGTGACAGCAAGGCACGGGGTGGATGCTCTGAATGTGCTTGTGAGATTTGGTTTGGCCTTCTGTGCTGTTGTCCTCTGCATGACAGGAGTATGTCCTAGGTATCCACTTCTCATTTGTCCTGGATCTCAGGATGTCATATACATGGAATAGACCCGAATCCTGCCTTTACCATGGATCATGGCCTTCAGCTGAACCACAAAGCCACGAGTGAGAAATAAAAGCCTTTGTTGCTATAAATCACTGAGGTTTTGGGGGCTATTTGTTATTGCAGCAAAATTGCTTCATACACTTCAGATATCTTTTTTGACATCAAATAGAAAGAAATGTTTAGGGTAGAAAAGCCATAAGAAAAGTATCTTAAGCCATGAATCCTTGAAATCTGACTCATCAAAAGTCTAGTCATCTCCCAGTGTGAAGCAAATCCATGAGTCTTCTGGCCTGAAGACTTTTCTGAGCTCATTTAGACATTTCCACTGACCCAGGAAAATACTCACTAAAAGTTGCATGTGAGGGAACTGGAGGGACTCTGGGGAAAGCCACCTTCCTCCATTTTCATCAACAAATTCATATGGGACACAGGAAGAATTTGGATATTGAGATATCTGTTCCCAAAATAAAAAAGTGATATCTATACCTTGGCTTGTGGTTTTATAAACATGACCTCATATTCAAAGTCTTTGTCTTTAAAATTCAAAAGATCAGTTAGATTTTTATTCCTATAACACTTGTCAGGTCTCTCTGGGTCCATGTATTTACACATTTTTTTTTCTGCTTCTATATATGTTTATTCTTTTCTGGTATGAAAATTCAATATAGTTTTAATATGACCTGCTGTCTATTTATTGAATACAGAATTATACTGCCTTTAAATTTGTTATAGCATGTGAATAGAACATTCAATCTATCCCATCTAGAAGTAAAGATGGTATTAAATGTGTATTAAGTCACTATCCTCAGTTTATTTTGTTTCCTTCTCTTTGAGTATAGGAACAAATTTTTAAAAACTGTTTTTATCCTGATCTTTCATATCACATTCCCATTTCTCTTTCTATTTAGAGATCACTACATCACTCATTCTGTAAGAATGTATCTAAAATATAAGTCTGGCTGTAGCTTTCAAAGGCACATGTTTTTGTTGCATGTCCCAGCATGTGCTTGAAGTAAATGCAGAGAGCATCCTCATGCTTTTCAGATATTTCTTGAGCATTCACTGTGGGTGGAATTATAACAAGGCACTGGACAGTGGTAAACTAAGTCAAAGGAATGCTTTCCCAGCATCTGTTCTGGACGGAAAATCTTAGAGTAGTTATGTACTAGGCTACAAATTGGAGCACTATTGTAAAATTCCTTTAAAATGCATAGGTTGAACAAACTCTATTGTAAAATCAGGTTGCATTTTTAATTCTGGCACTAATAATTCTGTTTCCGTTTCCTAATTATTAGCAATTTGAGGTCTTTCTTGGCAAACATCTTAGTTATGTGAATTTTTAATCTAGACAAATAGCAATTCAATAGAAAAAAAGAAATAGGATTATAGGAGTCTAATTTTGGAGGCAAGTATGTAAAAGAATTGTTCTTAAAATGCTGGATGAAATGCAGCTCTTCCAAAGATAAAAGGAAACATAACAAAATAGAGAGGCTCACATTCCCAACATGTGGCTTATTAAATGCGATCAGTGAGCAATCTGTACCCAAATGCCACTAAGAGTGCTTGGACTTCGAGTGCATACTAATGACAATGTGCTGGCACATAGCATCTTGATTCATTTGACCTTTGAGAATGGAAAGTTGGCATAACTTTTGAACCAGAGAAAATCATTTCACATATCTTCCATTTTGATTGTCTTTGTGAACACATTTTAACAAGTGCATCAGTGTGCAGAAATAGATTCTCTTTTATAACAATGTACCCCTTAGACATTTTGGTGTGCTGCTCCATTGGCTAGTTCCAAGGTAATGTGCTCTCCTGAAATGTCACAGTGATGTTTTTCAGAATAAGACCTAATAGGTATAAATCAATTTATGATGTTCAAAATGATCTCAAATCCATTCACTCAATTGATCTCTGCAGCTAGCCTGCCTTACCTCATTCAAAAATGTAGACAGCACATTTCCTATGTGTAGGTTGAGGTAATTGAAAGGACGAATGATATAAATACAAATATTATATAAAATAAAATATTATATTATAAAAAGAAGCAGTCCTAGCCCTTACAGAACTTTCAGCTTCATAAGTCAAGACTTACAACCTAGTATCAGATTGACAGGAACCTTAGAAGTCAGAAAATCGTGACAGAGAAATTAAATAAAATTACTCAAGATCAAATAAGGAGTTAATGTTAAAACTTAGGCTAAAACACTGAATTCTGATTTAGTGTTCGCACTAACATAGTGTGATTTTAAAATCGTGTCTTTTTAATACAAAGTGCTGATTTTGAAGAGTATATTTTTGGTAAATGTAATGAAGAGAAAATGAGCATGTTTTCAATAACATTCAGTTATTGGGGTGGGAGGAGAAAGTTTTTAAACAGCACATTTGTCAATGAAACTTTAGGAACCAAAGGCAAAAACAAGGACACGTAGAAGTGAAGCTCTGCCTTTTCCTCTAATCAGAAGGAGGGAGGTTGATCCGCACCAGGGATCTTTAATGGGGGATAACATCACTGTGGCTCTTGCCAAGCGACTGGTGTGTAGTTCCAGGTCACAGTGTCTCCTCTGTCTGTCCTGCCCCTTCATGTAATAGTCAGAGCTCAAATTCTGGATTTGAAGGCTGAGGCAACACCTAGAGTCTGGCATGTTAGGGAAATGTCTTAAGCTCTTTAAGCTCTTCTTTTATTTATTGCTTTCTGATTTCTTCACCAGATGCTAGAAAGGAACAAAGTGGAGCAAGCCAATGATTCAATGTTGTCGTGATTGAAGGTATAATAAGGAATCGAGAAACTCGTAAGGCTTGTGGGCATTTTGGAATCTCTTGCAAACAAAACCGATTAGAAGAACACAGTCAAATATCCAGTTATCCAAGAATGCAGGTGACTGTGGCCCTATAGTATTACAATTAATTTTAGATTGCCTTTAATAGTCATCATAGTTTAATCAACTGACATGAATTTTTTAAACAAAGAAGATGAAGAATAGCCAAACTTGGCAAAGGGTTATGATTCAAACCTTAATTGTCTTATAGAAATACCAAGAAAGATTCCACCTAATTTCTACTACCTAAGTAGCATATTACTGAATCACTTATGAGAGGACAAAAAAATACGTTTATGGCTGGTAGTAGGAAAATAAATTGGGTTCAATATCCAGTTGGAGTGGGTTTTTGATGTCTTTTATCTTTATGCTTTCTCTGTGGCATCAGACTTGATAGCAGGGAAAAAAAGAAATGTCTAAAAATACAAAAAGCTTAGTCATTTTTGTATCCCTCTATAGGTTTTCAAGGTCTAATCCAACTTTAATCTTTTATGCAATCCATCATTAATGTCTACACTAGGGGTGTCCAAACTTTTGGCTTCCCTGGGCCACACTGGAAGAAGAATTGTCTTGGGCCACACATAAAATACACTAATACTAATGATACCTGATGAGCTTTAAAAAAAAATCACACAGGGCCAGGCATGGTGGCTCACGTTTGTAATCCCAGCACTTTGGGAGGCTGAGGTGGGCAGATCACGAGGTCAGGAGATCGAGACCATCCTGGCTAACACGGTGAAACCCTATCTCTA
>NW_012101587.1:6740880-6760935 GCF_000951045.1 Mandrillus leucophaeus | reverse complement strand
AAAACCACACACACACACAAAATACCATAATGTTTTAAGAAAATTCACAAATTTGTGTTGAGCCACATTCAGTTTCAAAGCCTTCCTGGGCTGCGGGTTGGATAAGCTTGGTCTATACCTTTTTCAAAGCAGCCGAGGCAGCTTGGTCAAATGGTTACCCCACAAATGCATTGCCGTAGTTTCACTGTGATGTCTTTTCCCTCAGACTGTAAGCTGCCGTGAGGAAGCGACTGTGTTCCTCTTGTCTACCACGGCATCAGCAGCATGACCTGATAGTTGGAACAAGGATCTGAGTACCAACTATTACTGAATACTGTTCCCTGGCATTTTCTCCTCGGTGATTCTACAAACAATTTTCATTTTGCTTAATTCCTATTCTCTTAATTTCCTGCAGATATTCCCTCCACCTGTTACAACTTTGATATGCTGATGTGTTTCAGGCCGTGAGACTGGTGAGGGACCAGCATGCCTCCTGTTGTTCTGAGTTTCTTCGTCTCTCCTTTCCTTTTAGAAGTCTTCTCTTCTTTTTGCAGCTCACCTATTGTGTGGGCAAATACAAATTTTAAAATAGGAGGCTTAATTCTCCCTCATTGAAAATAAAGGAAGAGACTTAACCCCTCCTTTGTGTTAGACCACTGACTTTAGAAAACTCGTAAATTCTCTGTGTGTCTCTTAGAAATGCCTGTAAATCTTTCAAAAAGCTAAATAAGCCTTTTTGCTAGTTTGAGGGCCTGGTAATGTTTTTCTCAGGGGACTGGGAGCATTCCTTTGTAATGTGATTGGGAAGGAAGATAGTCCTCATCTCCCAGTGTCTTTGAGAGGATGGAATCTTTACTTAGGTGAGTGCCTTGCTCCAACACTACCTCCTCTTATAAAGATATGAGATTTTTTCCCCTTGGCATGAAGCTGTTAGCTCACACATGATCATCTCAAGTAGACTCATCCCACCTGAATCTAGGATGAGCTACTGGTGATAAGTGGTGCTGTCTAGTTTTCTTACTCAAAGACTAGTTACCGCTTATCTTGAGAACATGTATGGAATGGGTTGTGTCTGCTGAGTTACCTAAAAGGGTGAAATTTCCTTCTGTCTTTGCAGTCTCTTAGAAGATTGCCTGTGATGCACATTGCATTCTAGTTAGATGCTGATTAGTGAAGTTATCTTCTTTCTTTTTCACCTTTGTGGAGAGGGTTTCTGATTTGACAGGACATTTTCTTTTTAATTATGTTTCCCCAACACTCCTGTGTCATCAAGTCCATCAGCAGTATCCTAGCTACCATCTTCTTAATGCCTGATACATACAATATATAAATATCTGACTTAATTCTTACAACTCATTGAAGCAAATTTACCACCATTGTACAGATGAGGAAACCGGGACATAAAAACCTAAAGTTTGTCTAAGGCAACTGGTTTTAATTGGCAAAGCCAGTATTTCAAATGCATGTCTGCTGGCTGTAAACCTTGTCCTTTTCATTACTGAATTTGATTGCCTCTTCGTAATTCTGTTTCTTAAATCTTTAGTGTCTGCCTCACAAAGGTCAAAGTTGGACCTTTGAAACTGAAAGAGATGGGAGGTTTGACTCTTTAGCGTTGAAAAGGCCAAAGACTGGGCTGTGAGGAGAGGATCACTGTGGCTTCTGAGGCCTTTGTTGAGACCTTCTTGAATGGGTGATAATGACTAGCAGTTGGGGGATGGGAGCAGTGGTCATGATTCGTTATCAGGCATCATATTGAGCAATTTGTAAAATATTCTCACATTAGACTGATGAGGACACTAATGTTAACTCGATTTTATTTTATTTATTTCTTATTTTTATTTTTAGGAGATGGAGTCTCTCTCTGTTGCCCAGGCTGGAGTGTAGTGGCTATTCATGTGCATAATCCCACTACCAATTAGCACAGGAGTTTTGACTTGCTCCATTTTCATCCTCAAAAGGTTCATCTCTCCTTAGGCAGCCTGCTGGTCCCCCACTGCTGGAGGTCACTGTGTTAATGCCAAACTTAGTGCAGACACCTTAGCCACATAGCTCACTACAGCCCAGAACTCCTGGACCCAAGAAATTTTCCTGCCTCAGCCTCCCAAGTAGCTGGGATTACAGAGACACACCACCATATCCAGCGGCTTTTTAAAAAAAAGATTTTAGTTTTTATTTTTTTCCTATTTTAAATATTAAGCAATTTAGAACATTTTTCTAGAACTTGCTATAGGCTGAATAGCTAATATGTAGCAGCTAACCTATATGTGTTTAAGCCTATTACAAAAGGCAGTAACATTATTTTTTACCTGATCATAAGAATTGTATCAGCAGTAGTTGAAAACACAGATTATCAGGTCATTTCATTCGAGAGCCTTGTTTAGAATTTTCCACAAATGCCCTTTGTGAATCTCATGAGAAGTTAACTATGAGCATGAAGGAATCCAGAAAATAGTGTCTCAAATTATGCTACATTTGTTGATTACTTCAAACTGAAGGCATTTGGAAAACAGCAAATGCACGGAGGGGCTTTTCCTGAATTTCCCTCATCTGATTAAAGGCAGATTCTTTAGAAGGAAGCCGACTGTCATGAAAACATTCCCTGGGCGTCTTTATCTATTGAGGAAGAGTTGCAGGCATCAAGAATCATAGTCTAACTTTGAAGAGACTGGAAATTGACATCTCAACTAGACAGGGTAGTACCTATTCTTTTAAGGATGCTTTTTAAAAAGAAATTTTTTTTAGACCATGTACTCTCTCTAGGTTGCCTCCATTTTCCTCTCCTCCATGAAGAAGGCTATATAAACTTTCAAATCTCATTGAGTTGTTGGCTATCACTTATCTTCTCTGTGATGCCCCCATGAATGTGAATACATTTGTATACCTTTTTCTCCTGTTGATCTGTCTATTAGGAGTTTATTTCAGGGACCCTTCAGAGGGCAGAAGGGAAGCTTCCTCTCTCTGCTCCTACAGACACCTGCAGCAGAGACTTTTGAGTGACAGGTGACTGGTGACAATGGGGTTGTGTAATGTGGGGGTGCACACTGGATTGTTGAACTGGATGGTGTTGAGTTTCAATTACAATTGCTTTGTAGAGCGATGGTGGTGAAATCACGATCTGGAAATAGCAGTGCTTTGGGTCCCTTCCTAAGGTCATGAGCTTGGGACACTGCGGAGGAAACCGTGTTGGAAAGGGTTGTGAGGAAGGTGGTGCCATCATGGGAAAATTGTGTTAGTTCAGGTTAGAAGATGGTGGGAGGAGAGACTGGCACAGGTTTGGAAAGGAAAGTTTTTTAGATTTTAATTTTCCTTTTCATGTCAGCAATAGAATAGGGGTGGGTGGATGGAGGGGCTGTGTTTAGTGGGCTGAGGTGAATAAGTGTATGTGGGAGGTGGGATGGGGAGCCGGAAGTTGGAGAGTTGGGGCCCAGGGTGAGAATTATCCAAGGCAAAGATGTAGGACACAAGAGACAGAAAACAGCTGCCAGTGATGGGGAGTGAGGGATGAGGCGAAGGCAGGAAGGGCAGGTGAAATGTTGACTCTGCCGGCCCAACGTGACCCCAATTCCAAGGATCAAGCAAAAGCAGCCTTCTCATTTGTAACTAACTGGAAGCCAAATTACTTAGTAATCAAGACAATTTTAGATCCCAGAGAGAAGGAGCATGCTGTTAAAACAAGAGAAAACACAACAGTTTAGAATAGCCATTGAAGGTATGTTCCAAAAAATTAATAAGAAGTAACTAAAATATGCAATTCCTGAACTGGAGCAAGAGTCTTCCTGAATTTGGAAAGAATACATTGGTAGTGATTCATGGAACATTAGAACTGAAACAAACCCTGACCATAAGCATCAATTCTAGGTCTCTCAGTTTGTAGGGAAGAAGCTGAGGCCCAGGGTTGGACAGAGACAGGTTGGACTCCCAGAATCACGCATTTGCCCTGACAGCAGGCTCAGCCTCTGAGGTCCTGCAGGCTGTGTTCCCCGCTTGGTTTCCTTCTGTGGCTTGGATGCAGAAGAAGATAAAACAGTATGTGGGCTGCTTTTGTCTTTGTCATGTATAATATTAACTTTTTAAGTTAATCAAGGGCACTAACAACTCTATATGTTTCTCTGTGCGTTTACACCCTAAAAATTCAGGTAGCCATGTTTAACACGGCTTTAAGGCAACTTTCCTGCCTTTGTTCCAGGTTTCCTTCCCAGTATGAAAGCACTCCTCATTCTTCTGATGGACAATAAGTGAAAACATTTCACCTGCAAGCGAAAAGCCCACGTGTAAGCAAATCCCCACCCCAACCCAATCCCCGCTAGGCTGTCTACCCTTTTGCATTTCACTATTTCTTATTCTTTCTACAAGAGGATGGTAATATTCTTACATCACCTCTGGCTTCAGCGCAAACAGTTTTTTTGTGGTCGCAGGTTAATGCTTCTGCCTAAAACATTTCCTTGCTCTTTTCTATTTGAAAATACTTGAACTAGGATTTTGAAGTCATGGAACAAAATCTGCAGCAGAATATAAAATGGAATAGGATGTTCAAATGTGCAGGAAGCTGAAATACAGTATTTGCAATCAGGGCATGGGAAAATCTCTGGGTTGATTAAAATGTAGACTAAGCAGCTGACATAAGATTCTTTATTTTCTCCGATGTAAGGCACTGGAATAAAAAAGATTAGGATTTTCTACATGCATACAGAGTTTGGGTCCATGATTTGCCTAAGGAGAGTAGGAAATAAGAATTGGTTTTCTTGATGATAATTGCTCGAGATGGTATGAAAATTGCTAATAGTTTCACTAGCACAAAGAGATGATAGGATTACAACCATTCTAATGGAAATGCAAACTTTGGAATTAGCTTGGCTTTTCATCTTATCTGGATCATTTTTTAGCCTGGCAGACTTGGTCCAGTCACTTAACCCTTTTGTATCATCCTTAAAATTCTATGCAGTTCAAGAGCATTATAATCACTTTAGTATGTGATTGACTAATGTCCTGAGAAGGGTCAGCTGGAAAAGAAATCAACGTTATTTACTGAAGGGATAATTTTCTTATGTAGACTCTCTCTTCTTTCTGGTGTTTGTTCTTTGATCATTTATTGTCTACTTTGCAAGATGATATTGAGAGAATGTGAAAGGGTTTGAAATTTCAGCAAGTTTAGTTTGCAACGTGCTCATGTTTTTGGAAAAGAAATTTTCTTAACCTTATATCCTTGTTTGTTATTATGACAGAGATTTTGGAAGTGAAAATACCTGCATAATAAATTTAATTCTCTAAGTGGACATAAAGTGGCTTTTACTAGATTGTGAGCACCTTGAGGATAGAGACCCTCTTGTATTCTGTGACTACCAGAAAATTTCTGTTATGGAATGGGTGCTTACTCAACTTTTTCACAAATTACAGACCTTTGGAAAAACTCCGAGGGACCAAATTGCCCTTCTGTTGGTTTCCAGATTCCTGAGAACACTCAGGTGTTTTATAATTATAAAATTGTAGAGTAGAATTCAACTACACAATATCTTTTCCTATTACCTTTGTTCTATTTGATAAAAAGGTTTCTATTAGCTAGGGTAGTCCAACTGTTGTAGTAAAATATCCTCACATCTGAGTGGATTAACACAGAAGTTTCTTTCTTTCATGTAGCAAGACAATGTGGGGATTCAACAAGCCTTTCCGGTGGTGATTCAGGGACTCGAGCACCTTCTACCTGTGTCTCCTCAAGCTCTGGGGTCCTTTGTTGACTCTGCTGCATTGGATGTAGATGAGAAAAAGAGCGAGAGAGAGAGGAGGATCTCTGTGGGAGGATTTTATGGGTCAGTCCTAAAAGAAGAAACCAGTACTTCTGCCTACAGTCTCTGCCTAGAACTATTACATGGCTACACCTGCCTGTAAGGGACTGGGACCCACAGATGAGTCATGTGCTCAGTAGGAGAAGGAAAATGATGTTGTGAATGCATAAAAGTGTCAGCCGTGGTCTACTCTTTTAGCCAGAACATACACTCCAGTCTTCTGACCACAGTAGGATACACTCCCACCTCCCAGTGTACACAGCTCCAGATCCCACTCATAGCATCGAGGGCCAAAGCTGGCATCTTCTGATGATGCGTGGGCCTTGCTTCCACACCCGTGTGTATCGATACATATGGGATGGTAAAACTTTTATTTGGAAAAGGAAAAATAGAATACATAGAGAAGCCCTAGTCTCCAACCATTGTGAAATCCTCTAAATAGGTGTTATGCAGTCCCTGTTCTACACAGGAGCAAGAGGACTAGTTAAGGCCCTGACTCTGCTCTCTAGGGGAGCCCCTCTCTCTTATTTTGTGTCCTTTGCCTCTTATTCCCCATGGCCACATCTAAGTGAGGATGGTACGTTCTCTCTAAGATTGTAGAGATACTAGGTTGGTGCAAAAGTAGTTGCAGTCTTCACCATTAAAAGTAATTACTTTTGCACCCACCCAATAGTATTGCTTCCTTCTGATCAGGTGAGTTTTGGGGCTTAAAAGTTGTTTTAAGCATCAGAAAGTAGAAAGAGTAAGAACTGGATTTAAAGTTTCTTGGTCCATAACATTTTCTCAAAATTTCAGTAGGTATCACATGGTTTTGCTTCTAGGTAATTCCCCATGCTTTAATAACCACGCCCAGCATTTGTTTCTACACATAATCATCAAGCCCAATTTGTTCTGGGGCTTTTTTGGCCCCATGACTCAGTGTAATGACAGCTTAATTTCAAATAATAGACTTTGGTGACACTCCTAATTTGACCTTTGCTGAGATCCCTTGTTTCACTGAAAAGTTTTGCTGGGCCCTTGTGACTGTAGCCCAGTGTGCACCCTAGCTGTTTCTCTTTGCAGGTAGCTTTTCCTACCATACGTGGCTCTGTCCTCTGATCTCTGCTGGAAAGTCAGCCGATCTTCGTTGGTGCTTGTGTCTTTCTTGGATTCCTACTAATGTCAGTCAACAATAATCAACACATCAGAACTCTTTCATCCACTTCCTCTAGAGTAGAGGCTCAGCAAGAATGTGGGCTTTCTTCCCAATTATTGCCTGGCTGGATTTACACAACTGTGCCGTGTGACTGTTCAGCTAGTGACCATCTGGGCAGTGCTTCAGAACACGAGGCTCCTGCATCTCACGGCTCTCCCACCCCTAGGGCCTCAGAGGTCCCTGCTGGGTCCTTTATTCATGGTACAATGGAGGATGGAAGATGACTTGGGAAGGTTCATATGAGCCAGATATGGAAGTGGCCTGTATTTGATTGGCAAAGACTAATGGCTACATCTAACTAGAAAGTTTAAGAAGTATTTTCTAGCCCAGGTGAAAAGGAAACAGGTTTTGGTGAACACATGGCAACCTTGGCTACAGGTAGCAAAGACATGGACGGGTGGCAATATGTGCTTGTGTGAACAGTTCAAAAGCATGTTTAAAGGTAAGAAAGAGGAACAAGAAGCAGATATTCTTAGATGGGGCTAAAGAAATATGAAGAGTAAATACTGGGGACATGCTTATTTAAGGACTTCCTTAAAAACCAAATAAACATTAAAGAGAAAGTGGTGCGTGTCTCTCTCACCTGTCTCTGCTGACGGCCAGATGTGGTGGAGTCCTTCACTAGCCTTGAAGACAGAGGTGGAAGGAAAGGCTTCCAAAAAGACTCAGAAGCAGGGTGGGGCTGATTTTCCTTAACAGCTGAGTCTGCAAACCATACGTGAATGCCACTTAGGTTTGTTCCTTTCCTGCAAGGCTGTGCATGAGTCATCTTGGTTCATTATTATTTAAAAATAACACAGGGAAGGTGGGAACAATGGAAGGAAACCCATCTCTGGCATTCAAGTAATCCATTGGCACCTATCTAAGGCAGGATGTGGGGTCGACTTCAGAGCTCCCAGAAGCTGGGGTTCCACATCCAGATAGGCAGTCGGCTACATGTGAGGGCAACTTCTGACCAAACTGGATAAAAGTGCTTGGGAGATTTTCACTGTTTAGCTCTCTAATGCAGTTTGCGAAAGCCTTTCATAAAAGAAATTATTTCTTAATTTTCCCAGGGATATGGTGCAAAAGCATCAACTTCTCTAAGCTCAATTTCCTGACTAAGTCAACCACTTGTCAGTTTAGTTGTGGCAGAAAAGTAAGAGAAAAGTGAAGAATCTCTTATTCTGCACTTGGCAACTTAAACTTATATATGTCGAATCATTCCTAGTTTTAGAAATCTCATCAACCTAGAATTTTTTCTTCCTTTCTTCCTTCCTTCCTTCTTGCCCGCCTTCCTGCCCTCTTTTCTTCTGTCTTTGTTTTCTTACTTTCTTTCAATATTCAGGCACTATTCTGGGTGCAGAACATAAACTGGTAAAGAAAAGTATATATATCCATGGAGAGGCAATAATCTAATGTAGTGTGTGCAGTAAAAATATATTATGAGCCACACATGTAATTTTAAATTTTCTTATAGCCACATTAAACAGCTATAAATAAAAAGGTGAAATTAATTTAAATCATACATATCCCTATATGTTCAAAAACTGGTATCATGAAAATATTTCTCTTTCTTGGTTCTAAATCTTCAAAATATGGTGTATATTTTACACTTCCAGCACGTCGTAACTTTCAACTTTGACTAGTGGCTAATCCAAATATCAGGTGTTCAGTAGTTACACGCGGGTAGCAGCTACCACGTTGAAGGGTGCAGGTCTAGTAGAAGATACTGAGGCACTTATAGTCAACTGTAATAAGCACCGTTCTGTGTCTCCATGGGACATAGAGGAGTCACTTGACCCAGATTTAGGAAATCAGAGAAGGTTATTGACTGACAGTGGGGGATTTGATTTCAAATGGTAAGTATTTTGATTGACAGTTGAGGATTTGATTTCAAACGGTAAGTATTTACTCTCCCTACTTCTTTAACCCCATCTAAGAATATTGGTTTCTTGTTCCTCTTTTTTAGCTTACAAACATGCTTTTGAACTGTTCATGTGAGCACATGTTGCCACTTGTCCATGTGTTTGGGTGGTCAAATCAGTGGCACAAAAGAAATATGTGGGGAAGAAACAATATTATACAATGACATAGTGGTGAGAGGAAACACTGCCTGTTAAATAATTAAGAAACTCTGTGTGGTCCCAATTTAGAGAGTAAGCAGCAGGACTGGAGGGAAGTGGTTCCTAAAGCCACATCAGGGACTGATGGGTTGACACCATTCCTTCCCCTGGAAGTTAATTTCTAGATCATTGTTCCAGACTGTGAGAGCAAGGAAAGCCTGGAGGCAGTGAGACTATTAGCTCTCTCAATGATTGAGGCCAGAGTCAAGGAAGGGCAGCCTATTTAGGATAGTATATGTTGGGAAGAAGTATTTGAGAGGAAAGAAAAAGCAAGTGGTACACCACAAAACTAGCTTCTATACAGTGAGATAAGATTCAAAATTGTTTCTGCATCCACAATTCATTTCAAAATGAAAAATTGATTTACCCTGTGACCTAGCAGTTACACTTTGGTGCACTTATCCTGGAGATAGAAATATTTATTTTTATGCAAGAACGCGTACACAAATGTTCGTATTAGCTTTGTTCGTAAAAGTCAAAACTTGGAAATGACTCACTTGTCCTTCGTAGGTGAATGGTTAAATGAACTGTGGTACATGCGTACCATGGAATACTACTCGGCAATGAAAAACTCTCCATGCATGCAACAACTTAGATGAATGACAAGACGTTTACGCTGAGTAGAAAAAGCCAGTCTCAAAAGGATAAATACTGTATTGTCAGATGATGTGGCATTCATGAAATAACATGAATTCATGAAAAAACAAATAGAGACAGAGGACATAGTGGTTTCCAGGAGTCAGGGATGGTAGGAGAAGTGGGGCTATAACTGGTAAAAAGAGAGTGTCTTGTGTTGACAAGAGGAGTATCTTGATTGTGGTAGTCATTACATGAGGATATTCATGTGATAAAATTGCGCAGACACGGATACAAATGAGTGCATGTATAGATGGTGAGATCTGAATCAGCTCTGTGGATGGTATCCATGTCAGTTTCTTGACCTTGGTATTGCACTATAGTTATGCTAGGTATTTGCATGGAGGAAAGCTGAGCGAAGAGTGGGCAGGACTTCCCTGCACATTTCTTTACAATCATCTGTGAGTCTATAGAAACAATCTAAATAAAAAGTTAAAAAATGGCCTCTGCTGTTGCCGTTGTTTGCCTTAAGGAAGATCTAGGAAAATGCCGCAGCACTTTTTACATGAGTGCTGTAAATCACCATGGAGCATTTCCCTACTTTAACTGTGTTCTTGTCAGGTTATGGCCGTCAAATATATTTATTGAGGACACATAGTAAGTTCTGTACACAGTTATAAAATATAGAGATAATCTTGCATATTCAGATCCATGGCTGTGTAATGATCAGACCCTGCTCTCATCCCCTTTAATCTGAATTATTGAAATGTAGAATTAAATAATAACTTTTCCTTCTTTGTTCATCCTCCCTTCTTTTCAAGAATACTAGATTCCTCTCAGAGTTCCCCAGGATGCAGTTGACTCCTTTTTATATAGAGACACATGACACTCAGTAAGTCCTGCTAATACTTGCATCTCCATGGACGTCCTCTTCCTGAATTCTCTTTTCACGGTTGGTCTAAGAGGTGTGATGATATAAATGTATGCTCGATCTACAGGCTCTGGGTACGGAAAGTTTTAAAATGCAAACTATGTGAGAAAGTACTTAGATCGCCTTCAAGTGCGGGCTTTCTTCCCTACTCCCACTAAAATCACCATCGTACGTGATGACAAGGCACAGTTTCTTTTACGTAGTCTCTCCGCAGTCTTGGACACAGTGCACTGTTCCTTCCTTCTTGGGACATTTTCTTGGCTTTGCTTCCAGGAACCACAACTCCCTTGATTTCTTGCTTCCTCTCTGCCTGGTAGTTCTCACTGTTCAGTTTTTGATGACCCTCCTCCCCTTCCCACTCTGCAAAGATCAGAATTATCAAAGGTAGCCACACTTGGCCTCCTCTCTAGCTGTGGTCCCAGAGCTTTAGATGTCATCTGTCTACTCATGAAACACAAACTTACATCTCCAGCTCCTTTCACTCTGCCACTCTCCCTCTCCTCCAGATGTCAGGCTGCCAACTTAGCATCTCACAGCTGACATATCCGGATCACAACTTGGAATTTATTCTCCATCACCCTCTCCTCCACAACTTGCACCTTCTCCACTTTGTTCTGCCTCAGAGAGCAGTACCACGCTTAATGCAGTTTTCATACCTCGAATCCTGGAGATTCGATTTCCTCCGCACAAGATTCATGCACCAGTAAATCCTGTTGGAGTTACCTTCAAAACATGTTCTAGATCAGACTTCTTTCCGCCATCTGCCCAGTAATTAACTTAGATCAAGGTGTGACCTTCTCTCATTAGAATTCTACCGATCCTGTGATATCCCTCTCCTGCTCGAAACCTCCAGTGGCCTTTCCTGACACTTAGAAAAACAAAATCCAAATTTCTTACCCCGGTTTGCAAGGCCCTGTGTGAGCTTTCCCTGGCATGTCGCCGTGACTGCCTCTTTTGCCACTGACACTTTCTCTTGGCCTGCATGGCTCCATGGACCCTGCAGGTGCTCCTGGAGCTCCCAGGCATGCTCTTTGCTCAGGGGCTTTGAAATGTTTGTAAACAAGCAGACTAGGCTTTGCTCCTGTTTGAATGTTCCATCATTAGTTTGCAGTGGTAATTCTTCACTATAATGACCTAGAATATGAAACACCCAAGTGGATACAAAGGGATTCATCCAAAGGGATTCTTGCTGCTCCTCAGCACTCAAGATTTCTCCCAGCTCCTTCCAGGTCTTGCTCCTGCCCTCTATCTGGATCAGAAAGTCACATTCTGCAAGGTGTGCCCTAACTCTCTACCTGCTTCCTCGTCCATCTTACTTCCTTGCTCTACCTTTTCATCATCTACATTACAGCTGTCACTCTCTGTCATACATAATTTTTGGAGAATTTTTTTTCTGTTTCTCTTCCTGCCACCACTTTCCTTTTTCCTTCTTTCCTTTTTTTTTTAACTTTGAGCTGACAGTTACCCATATTTTATTTAAAATTTTAGAATTTTTATTTTTTGTGGGTACATAGTAGTGTATATTTATGGGGTACATGAGATGTTTTGATACAGGCATGCAAAGTGAAATACTCACATCATGGAGAATGGGGTATCCCTCCCCTTAAGCATTTATGCCTTGCCAGCCACAATTTTCCAAGAGATGATCCACGAGGTATCTTGTTTGTCTTATTTACTACAGGGTCCCTCGTGCTTAAAAATGGCAAATACATGAATTGCAAGCCACGTACCTGGATTTTGTACCGGACTCTGGAATTTCTGAAGTAGGTGTTAAGTTTTTGGTCTTTGTGGTAGGAAAGTAACTTTATCCCATATACATTTGGTTACTTGGCTGGTGTCAATACGTTCATTGACATCTTGAAACTTTTATAAACAAGTAGGCCAGTCTTTACTCTTATTTGAATTTTTTCCATCATTTCTTCACAGTGGCATTTGTTCACTAGAATAAACTAGACTATTAAACACTCAAAGTGCATACAAAGAGGTTCAAGATAGAGTTGCTCCTCCAAGGAACTCAAGGTTGAATATGTGGATTGTAAGGTAGTTAAAAATTCTGACAACCTGCTTTTGGGCATTTGGAAGAGGGTAAACATGTCCTTCTGCAACTAAGGACAGGTCCTTACAGGATTATGTATGGAGTACAGGGCAGAGCTTGGGTGATAGCAGACTTGATGTAGAAAATACCAGGAGATTTTAAGTTGCAGATGCCGACAGTTTGGCAAGGTCAGGCTACATTGTAATTACCATTGGTGTCATCTAATGCATGATGGCAGATTCAGTATGCGTTTTCTTAAACGATAGAATGTAACTTTGCAGAAAGCAAAATGTGGAATAGTAATTGGAAGTCTCTCTTTGTTTTCTTAAGAAGTAATCATATCACCTCATGATTTATGGCCCACTATGTTGCACTCTCATGGGCTGACTATGGAAATGAGTCTCTAGGATGAACATAGAAACTTCACGAATTACAGCCTAGCTACAAAATTAGTGTTATGTAATCCTCCAACCACCTCCCTCTGCCGCCGAGTTCTGAAATAGTGGTGCACAGGAGTGGGTGGTAAAACTGTCTAATAGTTAGCTGCTAGAAGAGACTGATTTGCATTCATTTCTATTTTACAAAATTATTTTGGGAAAAGAGTCTTAATTGACAGCATCGCCACAATAGGCCTTACTTTTGGTTGAGTTTAACAGCCACTCTGGTGCCACCCAGATCTGTGGCTTTGTGGAACCAGGCTGGGTTCCCCTAAGGTGAGGATGCTCACGTCCCCAAGTGACATGTCTTCAGGGGGCCTTGGGCTGGCTGGATCCGAATGGCACCCTTCCCAGGACACTTTCCTGCCATGTGGCTTTATTCTTTTAATCATTTACTTGCATCCAATTTTCACAGTAAATATGTGTAGTCAGATTAAATAGGTAAGTGTGTCCTGTTCCTGGCTTGTTTACTATTGCCAAATACTTTCAAACTGGAGAGGAAACTTGGCTACTTGTGAGTAAGAAGAAAATAACTAGGAAAGATGAGTGTACCTATAATAAGAACAGACTCTCTGTGTGTAAGCAAAGTATTGAAACTCACACTCATCCACATGTATGCACATATGCTTAGGCACAGACAAATGACTCCATTTTACCCTAAAAGTCTGTCTGCTGCAGTTTGAAGAGTAATTCCCAGCTCTCATGAGGGTTTCTCTTAATAGTAAAAAAAATGGTTTCAAACAAACAAAATGAGTTCCTACTTTATACAGTGCAGTACATAACAACAATAACAAAAAGCTTTAGCCAAATAAAGTGACAAAAATACAATTTTGTAGATATCAAAGTACAAAATTTATTAATGTGGTTACCTGTAAAAATAAAGTGATATTCTAAGTAATCTTGGCAGACATAAATTGACACACAAAATATCTTAACCTATTTAACCCATTTATTTCCAAACTAAAGCCTGTTTTCCACGGGATTAAAAAATATTTTACTCTGAGTTTTTCTTGGTGTATGTTTTCCTTCTATAATTTATTTCTGCTGTACAGTGTTTGAAGTCTGGCTATTAAAATACTACTAAAATATTTTTTTTTCTCTAGAATTGATTTCTCCTACTCCTTAGATAGGTCTTAGGCCAAATTTGCTCCAGACCTGTCTGGCACCACTGCATATCTTGTCTCCTACATAAATGAAAACGTAACAACCATGGCTCTTAAAGCCCTTATTTCTCAGTGGCTTTTCTTCTATGGAAGTTTCCATCAGTTGCATTGCTTTTCTTGTGTCCTGAAGTGGGTCTGCAAGCATTCTAACAGATGCTTAAATTTCTTCCTTGAACCCATTCTTTATTTTCTAGGAGGTGTTCTTGACACTGAATTTATAAAGAGTATTTTAGGCCCAGAATATAATACTGAAAACTCATTTGAAGAGAACTTATACGGATTTTAAAAATGAATTTTTTAAGTGGATTTATTCAACAAGCTTTGTTGAGTGCATCATTCTTACAATTTCTTGAATTTCTAGGATTGAATTATTAGATCCGAACAATTCTGTCATCAAAATTGCATTTGCTTTTAAGTGACTGCTTCAGAGAAAAGAATAAGCTTTACTTTTATTCTAAGCTAATTTGTCCACTTTGTCATCATCTGTAATCTCTAGAGTGTAGCCGGCCATTGTGTGAAGAGTGACAGAAGAAATGTAAAAAGAGAATTGAAAGGAAATGAAAAGTTATTTGATCATTGACTACTTTTTTATTCTAACACCTGAATGGAGAAGATGGAAGAATTGGAAGGACTGCATTTATTCTGGGAAAAACTTAGGAGAGTAATTGTCCTTTACACAAAACCTTTTGTTACTTTTATCTTTCTCTTATTACTAGAAGGTATTTTTATGTGTGATTATCAAAAGTGGTAAAGTATAGGACAATGATAGGAAATTCATTTTGTAATTGTTCTTTGGTAAAATAGCTTTCGTTTTTTAAAGCTCACTTGAACTGGAAGAATGAGCAGATATCATAAAGACTGAACTCTTCGGTGACATAAAATTGCTGTTCTATTATAACTTCCTTTTACAATTTCTTGAAAGTATAACAGAAAGTTGAAACCTGCGTTATAATTATCTACAAATGGAATTGAAACAAAATAAGGAGCCCCAAAAATGTGCTCATTAACACTCATTGTAAACTTTAATTTTAATTAAAAATACACCTTCTTGGGTGTTTTTCATTTCATACTCCATTTGCCTGACCTGACCCTGTTAAATTAAGTTGCAAGCATTTCTCTCATAGTACAAATGGGATGTTTTTGGCATTTAGTTTAAAAATATGGTTTGTAATGTCCATTTATTAAACAAATGTTTGTTGAGTAGCCATAGTGTTCCAGGCATGATTTTACATGGTGTGATACCTCAGCAAAGAAACATGGTCCTTTTTTCCATCTGGTGTTAGGTCAGATGGTGGGAGCAGAGCGTTGATACACATTGCGGGCTTGTGAGGCACACTGTGTGTCCAGGCGGAAAAATGGAAACCAACTGCGACCACATGAGGTGAGGATAGGCAGGTATTATGGGGGGTATCCAGGGAGACATCTACACACCTGGGGAGGCCCAGGTGCTTTCTTAAGTGAAAAGGAGTTGATGAGATAAAGGCAAGAAGGGAGAGGAGAGACACAATGAGCAAAGCCTAGAGCCTTCCTGCATCTGGTGGGTCCCAAGTTTTCACAGGAGCATAGGCTGTTAGGGGTGTTGAATGAGGCTGAAGCAGCACAGAGTTGAGATTTGGGGGGCTCCTGTACCGTGCAGAGGGAGCCTGTGATGTGCTGTATACAAGGGATCACATTGTTCAGATTGGAGGCTATTAAAATAGGAACAATGGTAAGGAGGTGAGAAATGATGGGACCCTGTACTAAGACCATGATAGCAGGAATGAGACAGTGAGAGATTTGGAAGACACTGAGAAGGAAAATTGGTATGACCTTGAGACCAAAGGGAAAGAGAGGGAAGAGTCTGGAGTGAGTTCAAGTTTTTCACTTGGGTTTTGGTATAGGGTCACGGACAGAGCTATAAAGGATAGGAAGAGAGTGGGCAGGTGGTGAATGGGGTTCAAGAACACTGAATTGATGTTGGCTCTGGGGAACAGGAGTAGGTAGCAGCTATATCCGTCTGAAGCCCACAATGGGATTTGGATTATAAATAAAAATTCAGAAATCATTAGCATTTGGATAGTTAAAATGCCATCACATGAACGCATCAAGGAGAGTTGTGTAGAGTAAAAGAGGCAATGCTCCTTTCACAAAACCTCAAAGTATACTGAGAAAGGGGGAGAAAAAAGCCTAGATAGGATGCTTAGTTATCTGTTATAACACACTGTAACATAGGTCAGGAGTCAGCACCTGGTTAGCTGGGTCCTCTGTTTTGAGAATCTCCCAAGGTTGTAATCAATGGAATCAACCAGGGCTGTGGTTTCATCTGAAGCTTGACTGGGGAAACATTTTACTTGAACTCATGTGGTTGTTGGCAGTATTCCATTATTTTGCAGGCTGCTGAACTGAGGGCCTCAGTTTCTTGATGGAAGCCACCTTCAAATCCTAGAGGACACCTGAAGTTCCTTGACATGTGGCCTCCCCAACATGGGATCCTCCCTCATTACAGCCAGCAAGGGAGAGAGGACCTCCTGGCAGGATGGGTGTTACTATTGTGTGTAGTGTAATCACATACACATGCTCACACATGTCCTGTGACCCTGATGTATTCTATTGGTTGTAAGCAAACCAAAAGTTCTTTCTACATTCAGCAGGGAGGAAATTACACACCAGAAATTGGGGACCCTGGGGCCGCTTTCATGTCTGTCACTAGGAAGCAGGGAAGGGATGACTACAAAGTTTCAAAGAGATCTAGAAGGGTGTGGCATAATGGCTTTCATGGGGTAGGCAGTTTCAAAAAGAAACATATGTGTACTAAATCGAGCAATTAGAGGGGCCCTTCTGATGATCTTAGCTATAACAACTTTAGTGGAGGGGTGGAGGTGAAATCGCATTGCAGTGTGTTGAGGTATGAATGCGAGGTGACGGCTTGGAGAGGAGAATTCAATTTCTCTTTCAAGATTTCATATTTCCACAAGAAAAAAGTAAGACTAAAATTGTATCAAAATCAATTTTTAAAATTGATTTTATTTATTGAAATAAAGAGATTCAGGAAAGCACTAGTTTGGAAACATGAAAGCCAATACTTCTGTATTAAAATTACCTACAGTATTTAGGGACTTGGCTTTTCAGATTTGGAAAATTTATTGGACTGGAGGGATATATGGGTTTTGATCACCTGCTCTGACATTTAATGTTTGTGAGATCCTACAAAACCCACTGGCCTTTTGGGAGCTTTTTTCCTTTCCATAAAATAAAGAGATACAGTGTATTAAAAGAGGCAGAATTTTGAGTCTCTTTCAGTTTCAATATTTTGTGATGTTGTGGTTCTTTTATAACTTCACATGTTCTTATTCACAGAATAAGGGGCAAATTTACAATTTTCTAAGAGATTTTAATTCTAGAGAGGTGTGTGTCATAGTACAGTAAAAGCTGGAACACTGCCATAAAGCAGCAGCATCTCCAGTCATCTGCAGCCTTCACAAAAGTCGAGGATGAGTTTGTGTGCATTACCCTCTATAGATAGAGGATTAAAGCTTTGAGATGCCTCAGTTCTTGTTCAGACCAGTTGCTGTGACACGTGCCTGGGCAAAGCATGCTTTTTATATCATGATTCTCCTTTATCAACTGACAGTAAATGGAAACAATTTCTTCCTAGCCTAAACAGTACTAGAAAAACAAAAAAGAATATACAGAAGACGGTTGGGACAATAAATGCAAGTATACCAACTTTCCCTCTTACTGAAATTCTAGCTGGCCTCAGGCACCAAATTTCCCCCTCAGGAATCACCAGGTCTGCACCTCCACCAGTTTCCTTGGGGGAAATGGAGATATAACAAAAGACCAATAATATTGACTCTCAGATACATTGAGTGGATAGAAGACCTGAATCTCTTCTCTCAAGAGTGGCTTTTGATGACCAGTTGACCCACAGCTAAGGTTTAGCCTCCCATATGTGCCTGCTGGAGAGTCTGCCTAAGATGTTCCGCTTTAAGCAGTGAGTAGGTCTCTAGGAAGACAGCTAGCTCCACATCACTTTTCAGAACCACAGGAAGGGGACAGCTAAAGTCAGTGGCTCAGTTCCCTCTCCCCTCTGCCAAAGCTGGCTCACGAAGGAAGGTTTTCAAACTGTCTGGGTTGGCTTAGGTAGCACATTGGCTGCTGCAATCTTAGCAGCCTCCTGCCATCCTTCCTGATGAAGTTCAGCACATGCCCCTGCCTCTTCCCTTGGCTATACTGTGTTTGCTTGCTTAGAATTCCATTTACAAGGGACAGTATGAGTTTAATAGCGTGCCCATGCCTATTGCTCATGCCCACTGTCCTGTATGACTCTTCCCAAAGTGTTACAGGCATCATGTCTGTTATGGAGTGAATGATTGTTTTCCGCACTCCACCAGATTCATACACTGAAGTCCTAACCCCAATGGGATGATATTAAGAGGTGGAGCCTTTGGGAGGTGGTCGGGTTTAGATGAGGTCATTAAGGCCTGGCTTCATCATGGATTAGTGTTCTTATAAGAAGAGACACCAGAGCATGTTCTTTCCAGCCTGTGAAGACAGAGCAAGCAGAAAGGGAGCCCACACTAGGACCCAAACATACCAGCACCCTGATTTCAGACTTCCAGCCTCCAGACCTTTGGGAAGTAAATGTCTGTTATTTGAGCCACCCAATCTATGGTTTTTCATTATGGCAGCCCAAACTGACAGACAGTATCCAAATTTAGGGTCCTAAGAGACTTTGCAGCAGTTCCAAATTCTAGTTCTGAAGTCCTATCTAAGGATTATATGCCAAACAGCAAAGAGAGACTTCAGGTGCTTATGGTTCCTTCTGTCCTTTATGGAAAGATGCTTTCTAAATTCTAATACTGTCCACATCCACTCCACAGGCTGACACAGCACTCTGGTTTTGGCCAATGGCTGCAACTACACATTTTAAAAGCAGCTACAACAGAGCCACATGACATGACAGGGTGTCCTCTCAACCCTCAATCATATTTTTCTCTGTGATAAAAACTGTCACAGGCAAAGAAATCCTTGACTACAAAAACTAATGATATCTGTCTATGCGCCACTGCACAATAATGAGACTGGATTTTCCTCTGTGACCTATGAAAATCGCTCTCATTACTTCATGGGTGTAATATATCTATAGTGTAGAGACAACCTACTTAATTCTTCCTTTATTCAGGAAGCAAGTTAATATAAGCCAGGTAGATGTGTCTGAGGGCAGAAATAATAATGATTTGAATATATGCCCATAAATATCCTAGATTAACCTGGGATAGAGCTTTCCAAAAATGAGAGGATTAAAGTCAGTGATTTCCTTGATGCTCTTCATTCTTGGGTTAAGAAGGCACAATTTCCTGTGTTTGTTTTGGTTAGGGGAAATGGGCAGAGCTTCGGGGACCTCCCCAAGGCTACACTGCGAATTGATGGCAGAGCCAATCCAGTGTCATAAGCAGTGCCTGAGACCTGTGCAGCCTGGAGTTCTCCCGCTCTAGAGAGGGTCTCGTGCTTGATTTAATGCTCTGCTGGGACTCTTGAAATTTTTAATAATTTTTGAACAAGGGGCCATACATTTCATTTTGCACCGGGCCACAAAAATTATGTAGCTTGTCCTGATCATAAGCTTCCAGTACTTTAGACACATCATTTGCATCTCATATTGTGAAACTGTAAATTACGCCTTTCAACTAGATGTTGGTAAGAAGAACCTGGTACAATGGAGAAAAATGATGAAAGATTTTCCCACAGGCAAGGCAAGCCCAGCAGGCAGTGGTGCGGGGGACTTGCAAGAGCTGGGAGAATGTATTCCTCCATGTTCTTTAGAGAGGAAGGAGACAATGTGCTCTACACAAAGTCGCCCGCAGAGAACACA
>NW_012101587.1:6735194-6740830 GCF_000951045.1 Mandrillus leucophaeus | reverse complement strand
CTTTAAGCAGTGAGTAGGTCTCTAGGAAGACAGCTAGCTCCACATCACTTTTCAGAACCACAGGAAGGGGACAGCTAAAGTCAGTGGCTCAGTTCCCTCTCCCCTCTGCCAAAGCTGGCTCACGAAGGAAGGTTTTCAAACTGTCTGGGTTGGCTTAGGTAGCACATTGGCTGCTGCAATCTTAGCAGCCTCCTGCCATCCTTCCTGATGAAGTTCAGCACATGCCCCTGCCTCTTCCCTTGGCTATACTGTGTTTGCTTGCTTAGAATTCCATTTACAAGGGACAGTATGAGTTTAATAGCGTGCCCATGCCTATTGCTCATGCCCACTGTCCTGTATGACTCTTCCCAAAGTGTTACAGGCATCATGTCTGTTATGGAGTGAATGCTTGTTTTCCGCACTCCACCAGATTCATACACTGAAGTCCTAACCCCAATGGGATGATATTAAGAGGTGGAGCCTTTGGGAGGTGGTCGGGTTTAGATGAGGTCATTAAGGCCTGGCTTCATCATGGATTAGTGTTCTTATAAGAAGAGACACCAGAGCATGTTCTTTCCAGCCTGTGAAGACAGAGCAAGCAGAAAGGGAGCCCACACTAGGACCCAAACATACCAGCACCCTGATTTCAGACTTCCAGCCTCCAGACCTTTGGGAAGTAAATGTCTGTTATTTGAGCCACCCAATCTATGGTTTTTCATTATGGCAGCCCAAACTGACAGACAGTATCCAAATTTAGGGTCCTAAGAGACTTTGCAGCAGTTCCAAATTCTAGTTCTGAAGTCCTATCTAAGGATTATATGCCAAACAGCAAAGAGAGACTTCAGGTGCTTATGGTTCCTTCTGTCCTTTATGGAAAGATGCTTTCTAAATTCTAATACTGTCCACATCCACTCCACAGGCTGACACAGCACTCTGGTTTTGGCCAATGGCTGCAACTACACATTTTAAAAGCAGCTACAACAGAGCCACATGACATGACAGGGTGTCCTCTCAACCCTCAATCATATTTTTCTCTGTGATAAAAACTGTCACAGGCAAAGAAATCCTTGACTACAAAAACTAATGATATCTGTCTATGCGCCACTGCACAATAATGAGACTGGATTTTCCTCTGTGACCTATGAAAATCGCTCTCATTACTTCATGGGTGTAATATATCTATAGTGTAGAGACAACCTACTTAATTCTTCCTTTATTCAGGAAGCAAGTTAATATAAGCCAGGTAGATGTGTCTGAGGGCAGAAATAATAATGATTTGAATATATGCCCATAAATATCCTAGATTAACCTGGGATAGAGCTTTCCAAAAATGAGAGGATTAAAGTCAGTGATTTCCTTGATGCTCTTCATTCTTGGGTTAAGAAGGCACAATTTCCTGTGTTTGTTTTGGTTAGGGGAAATGGGCAGAGCTTCGGGGACCTCCCCAAGGCTACACTGCGAATTGATGGCAGAGCCAATCCAGTGTCATAAGCAGTGCCTGAGACCTGTGCAGCCTGGAGTTCTCCCGCTCTAGAGAGGGTCTCATGCTTGATTTAATGCTCTGCTGGGACTCTTGAAATTTTTAATAATTTTTGAACAAGGGGCCATACATTTCATTTTGCACCAGGCCACAAAAATTATTTAGCTTGTCCTGATCATAAGCTTCCAGTACTTTAGACACATCATTTGCATCTCATATCGTGAAACTGTAAATTACGCCTTTCAACTAGATGTTGGTAAGAAGAACCTGGTACAATGGAGAAAAATGATGAAAGATTTTCCCACAGGCAAGGCAAGCCCAGCAGGCAGTGGTGCGGGGGACTTGCAAGAGCTGGGAGAATGTATTCCTCCATGTTCTTTAGAGAGGAAGGAGACAATGTGCTCTACACAAAGTCGCCCGCAGAGAACACAGAGGTTTTCTGCACTCTGGCACTAGGAATTGGAGACTTTTGCCCAGATTTTAAAACTTTGGAATCCATTTAAAATTATGAACTAGAAGCAGTGTTTGCAATGCTTTTTTATGTCCATACTATAAATAAAGTCCTATAAATAAACGGCTGTACATTTAAGTCTTTGAAACTTTGAGTGCATTGAAATTATAAGGCATGGGCATGAATATATAAACAGTGCTGATCCAATTGGATTATGGATTGAGAGTGTGTGTTTTAGTTCTTTATTTCTTGAAACACATGGACTTTGTGAGGGCCATGATATATCTTATTTCATTCTAGATTTAGCTCCAATGGGGTCAAAGTCATCTGATCTGCCAATATGAGGTTATCAGTTTTTCCAATCTTACAATTTTCCTTGATAGAGTTGTGATAAAAAGTGGAATATCTACATGATAATATACCATTGCTTTGCCACTTAGTGACCCCTTGCGTTTCACCTATTTCATGTCTTTTTTTCAAATCCTGGTGAAAAAAAACAAATACCTGCCATCTTATGCTATAATATGGCATACAGTACTCTTCTGGTCATTTATAGCAATAATTTTCAACTGGGTGGCAATTTCGTTACTTAGGGGATTTGGGCAATGTTTGGAGGTGTTTTTGATAGTTCTTATCAGGAGACGCTACCAAAATCCAGTGGATGGAGGCTGTTCAGCACCCTAGAATGCACTAAGAAGCTTCCCTAACAGACTTATCTGGCCCTAAAGTAACAACAGCAAGGTTGAGGGATCCTGCTCTGCAGTTTAGAATCAGATGCAGAATTAACCTTTTGCTGTCCTGAATAAGGTGAAAGTGAGGATGCTGGCATGTGGCTCAGCTACTTAAGTGCTGTCAAAGCAAATGTCAGCTAGATTGACAGGTATTTTATCTTATTTTTTAGGGAAAGAGCAAACAGTGTTTCGTGTAAAAGGTAAAGAGTATTTTGGAGCTAAAATAGTTTTCTACCAGGAAAAGAGACTGGGGATTCCTAGTTTGTGTTAATAAGCTGGCCTTTCTCACACCTTTCAAGGCTTTTTTGTATCTTTTTGTTTTTTGTCTTTGTGGTAAGATCACTCAACATGAGATCTACAAACTTCATCAAATTGTACACATTAAGTATGGGCAGTTCTTTGTATATCTGTCTATCAGTTCTACCTCAATAAAATTATTTGGAAAATATGTTGGCGTTATTTGTTAAAGTAGAGTCTGAGAACTTATAGAGCAAGGTCAACACTAACTGTGGTCCTCACCCTCAAGAAAGGCATGGACAGCCTTAGAGGAGAAAGGAATATGTGTAGAAGGGGAGAAACATATTCAAATTCCAAATAATCACAGCTTTGTGAGGTTATACCCTTTTACCTTTCAGTAGTGGTTTAACAAAGAGTGTCAGTAGCAAAGCCAAATTTCTGGGCTTTGGAGGTTATTTATTAGAGAGAAATTTTCATATGTTTGGTAAGCTGAAAATTACATCAACATACTTGTGGTGTAAATGAGTTGTAGTTCTTGAAGAATGTAAAGCTGGGACTCACCAGTTAGGGGTGGCTGCCTTTCTTAGTTCTCATCTTCTATTGGTAGGTGTGTGAATAACTTATTTATCACCAACTAAATAGTCTTCTAGGACTTTATCACCCTTTTCATAAGATTATGTGTGTCCTGGTAGTGAGAAGACTGAGCCAAGTTTTGCAATACAAGTAAGTATTCCTTTTGCTGGGCCATAAATGGTTGATATGTTTGAAGTTGGCAATAAAGTGACCACTAGATGCCAATGGGAAATATGGTTGGTATGGTGTCTGGGGGCGGCTAAGGAAAGTCTTTGATCAAGTGAATGCTGGGTGATCTATGGGCCCCTACACAGTCCATGGGTGCACAAACAATGAGCTTTGCCAGATCCACTCACTCTTCATTTCAGGACAGCTGGTCCTCTCCATTCATGGGCAACTTTCCCAGAATAAATGTCCATACTCCATAATTAACTCCCTCCTTCTTTTCCTTTCATGCTCCTGCTTCTTGTTTAGACTCAAGGAAAATCTTCTTTCTTCCAGCAATGTCTCCTTTTCCCTTCCTGTCAGATCTCTTGTTCCTTCAACCTGCACCTGAAGCCCAATTCTCTAGATCAGCACTATCCAACAGAAACACAATGCAAGCCACATATGGGTAATTTTAAATATCCCAGTGGACACGTTAAAGAACTAAAAAAGAAACAAGTGAAGTGAATTTTAGTAATATGTTTTATTTAACCCAATATATGCAGAATAACATCTTTTGAAGAATTGCTTGGCTTTGGTTCTGATGAGGTTTATATTTTCTTATTTTGGGTTGGTAGAAAAGTATTACGTGAGAGAACATATATTAAGTGCCTTTTATGACCTGTCACATGGTGATAGCTATTGTTTTTATTTCCTCTGGGCTAGGCTCCAGGCCTCTCCCGGATATTCAGACATTTATCTCTGGGGTAGGCAGGGAACTGTCAGAATTTTGCCATGACAGTGTAGATTTTAGACAGCATAGAATCTGGGAATGGGTATGTATGTATGAATACAAAAAAAGTTTGTGTAAAACATCCATGCCTTTTTGAGTCTTCGGTAGTTCTAGGAATTTTTAAATGAGGGCATTCTATTAATATTTTGGGTCAGGTTATTTTTTTGCTTTTTTTGCCAATTTTTTGTTTATTTTTTTTTCCCAGTTTTATTTACTTTTTGTTTTGTCCAATTTTTTCAACTTGGTTTTTTTGTTTTATTGGGTTTGCGTTACCAAGGTTCCCGGTTGTTTTGGTTGAACCAAAGGAATTTTTTTTTTTTCAGTTTTGGCAGCCAGAAGTCTGAGATCCGAGTGTGGGCAGGGATGGTTTCTTCTGAGGCCTCTCTCCTTGGGCCACAGGTGGATGCCTTCTTGCTGTGTCTTCATGTTGCTCTGAGGACCACCTTGCCGTGGTCTTTCCTCTGTGCACAAGCATGTGTGCGTTCCAATCTCCTATTCTCATACGGACACTGGGCTAGGGCCCATCTATTTGATTCAAGCTTACCTTAATGACCTCTTTGAAGGCTTTATCTCCAAATACAGTCAGTCACATTCTGAGGTGCTGTGAGTGAGAGCTTCACCATATAATTTTGGCAGCAGGACACAATAATCTCATAACACTAGGTAACCCCAGAGAGGATATCCAACTGTCCTTATCCATCTCCTTTCATTAGCCAGCTATGGCTTTGATACCTTTGACCCAAGTAACCTACCATATTCTATGGATCCGTTTGAGAATTCCAAGGAGTATTTCATGGCTCTTTTCCCATTCTCTTATCTATTCTGATTAATGTCTACCTTGGAAACAAATTATCCACATCAATCAGACTGTAGTTCAGTAGAAAAATTGCTTAAAAAATTGTTCTTTCTTATTTAGAATATTCTAAACATTCAAACAGTGCAAAATGACACTGTTTCTGTATGCAATTTCAAAAAGACTGAAAAGATGATTTGGTTTTTGTTTGTTTTTTTTGGGTGTTGACTTTAAGACGACACTTCAGAAACTTTTTAGACTGTTTGATTTTATTTCTTCAGTTTCTTCGCATTAGATTTTTTTGTACCATATCTTCAAATTAATTTCAAGCAAAATGACTTCTATTCAAATAACACTCCTAAATGCTTCTCGTTTGACCTCACTTCCTTGGAGCTGTCAGTCTTCTTTGTATCTTGATCTTTTGTCCTTGGATTTATTCTTGCTTTTTTTTTTTT
>NW_012101587.1:6728331-6732719 GCF_000951045.1 Mandrillus leucophaeus | reverse complement strand
CATTTACAATCTAAGGAGAAAGGTGACATTTTAAACAGAATATTTTTGTGGTGTTGTTTATGCTTAAACATAGGAATCTACAGCTATTTTCTGGATTTCCATCAGGGATCTAGACTGTCGCTTGGAGGACCAGGTATGAGAAGGCTGTATGTGAAGAACTCCTGGACATTCTGCTGAGGTGACTCTGACTGGTGGTGTGGAAGCTGGCCAAGGGAAAGAGAGCAGAAAATGTCTTCCAGACATTAAAAGCATTCAGTGAAGGCATGTAATAAAAGATACACCGTGTATTGGAGAATTGTTAGCAGTCGGTATTACTGGAGTTTAATTATGAATCAAAGGAGATTGGCTGGCTATTGGCAGGAGGTGAGTCTGGACAGATAGGTGGTGGCAGCTCATTCAGGGTCAGATCTACTTTTAACTGACTGGGACATTATCCTGCAAGACAGAGATTCTCATCCCTACTAGACATTTTCTTCTACTTAAATGTTTAATAATTCTCTTTTTACTGACTTGAAATCTGCAGATCATATAACTTATCTATCTGTAACTTAAATTTAAACATTTATATAATCTTTTTACTGTAATATGAAGAAATATAAAAGACAAATTAATTTATAATAAAATGATGTCTATTTAAGGATGTAAGTGTTTTAATATAACCTCCTTAAGGAATATGATAAAATGATAAGAAGTTTAAATTAAACATAGAACAATAAGTGTGACAGCTTCAAATGCAGACTGACATAGGTGTGCCATGTTGATGACTCGGATGCATGAGAATATCACAGTGATGCAATTTTTTAAAATGATCAATAACATTTGCCACCTTTAGAATAAAGCACAATGCAAGGTAGATGCATTCCTGGAAAAATCAGTGTACATTAAAACTGTATGAGTGCTTCGGGTCGACGGGCAAAGAGTGTGGGGCTGTCCCACACACCCCAGAACATCCGTGTCCTTGGCCTCACTGCTTATGGCCATAGCCTTCTGCCCACCACTGTGACAGTCCCAGACCCACACATCCATTTCCACACATGCAGGTACTGCCTCTGTAAGAAATGTTGCTTTTGGACAATGAGAGTTAAGTGTTAGTCAAGAGACTACCACGACCACTTTGCGTGTAGTCAGATACTTCCAGAGTGTTTGTGACTTGAGTTTGAGGAGCACAAGATGGGAGGAAAGAAGATCTGTTATTGGGCTACTGCAATCGTCCATGAGATATGCAAAGATGGAATGAGGACAGTTGTAGCAGGAAGTGCTACAATTCATTCGTTTAATGAAGTGAAAGGCATTGGAGAGTGTTGGTGAGCTGAAGTATTAAGGTGCAGTGATTGAGTTTGTGCAGGGGGAAGAAGGAGAGTTCTTTGGCATGAGTCCCAGATTTCTGCCCTAGGAGGTGGATGGCCCCTGGTGCAGGAAACAGAAACAAAACACTGGAAGAATAAATACAGAGGAAAGATGATGAGTCTGGTTTTGACTGACTTCTAGAGCAGGTGCCCATAAGTGTCTACATTTACATGTGTATGTATATACATGTTTATGTTATATATGTATTATATGTTACATATGTACACATATGAACACATGTGTATTATGTGTGTGTGTATATGCATGTATATATTGCATACATATAATACATGTGTACACATGTGTATATTTATATATGCACGTGTATATTACATATGTATGTGTGTGTATGTATATACATGTCTAAAATTTAGTGGAAAGATCAAGGTTGGAGAGAAAGGTTTAGCCAGCATAGAGTTGATAGCTAAAACTATGAAAGTATTTCCAGAAAAGAGTGTGCAACACTAGATGAGAAGAAAAGCAAGAGTGTGAAACTTTGAGGAAAAAGTGCTTAAGAAGAAGGAAAAGCAGGATGAGCCCACAATGAAGAACAAAGAAGAAGAGGAGAATTAAAAAAGGAATACGGGGTCCTGGAGGAAGACACAATCAATAGTCTCGAATGTAGAAAGAAGCTTACTATGTGTATACTACCATAACACACAACAATTTATACCCACCCTTCCCACGTGGGAGTTAGGGGCAGCTTTACGAACAAAGTATGCTTTAAATACAACTGATCGAGCAGATGCGGAGGCTCATGCCACCCAGCAGTTTGGGAAGACGAGGCAGGAGGATCCCTTGAGTCCTGCAGTTTGAGACCAGTCTGGGCAAAATGACAAAACCCCACTTCTACAAAAAATACGAAAACTAGCCAGGTGTGGAGGTGCACACTTGCAGTCTCAGCTACTTTAGAGGCTGAGGTGGGAAGACTGTTTTAGTGTGGGGAGTTCGAGGCTGCAGTGAGCTATGATCGCGCCACTGCACTCCAGCCTAGGTAGCAGAGTGAGACGCTGTCTAAAACAAACAAACAAAAAAACCCCTGATCTTTTCACAAGCTTGTGAGGAAGCATTTTGTAGACAGTCTAATAAAGAAATGGTATCCATATATCAGTTTTTCTGTATTCCTGAGTATTCATGCACATGCATAAACATGTCACAAGATATGGGTATTTATATGAATGATTGCATGTATAAATGTTTGTGTATAAAAAGGCCTGTTTACGATCTTCATTCTTACCTTCACATTTTCCAAGTTACGGTTGTGTCGTAGTGCTTAACATTTAGGGTTTTGAAAGTTGAAGGGATTTGTATCTGTCTCACACCTTTTTATCAGCTTTAATCTTTACAGGACCGCCATTTTGTTTTTAACTCTTGCTCTCTCCAGGAATAAAATCTTACTATGCTAAATGTGAATTACCCCAATCATTTGAATAACCAGACAAAGGAGTGAGGGCTCATATTCCTTTCATATTTCATTTCACCTTTTGAAGAAACAATTTTTCATAAAATGTGCAGTTTGATACTTATGCAAACATGTGCTTAGTTTTAAGGACTCAGTGTCAGTTTAGAGAAATCTTCACTAAGCTTTCCTGCAGTTGTAACCCTGGTAATGACAACTGTCACTATCCTCATTATCGAGAAGGTGATCTGGATGCCCGGGGACACTGAACCATTTACATGTTGCCCAGGATGTTCAGTGACTTGCCAGACCCCTTGATTGAGCTCCTCAGGTGCTGGATTGATTCTTGCATGAGCTGGATTCTGAGAGTGTTTTAGGCAGAAAGGAGAAGATATTAAGATATCCACATCCAGATCACACAAAGGGCTAAATTGCTACAAGGTCGGTTTTCCTGCTATGGAGAAATGTCATATTAACAGAAATCTGTTTGGAAATTCAGTGATGACTGTATTAGCAGGAAGACTCTCAGGTCTTTAGGTCAGTTCATTGCGATGAGAATCAAGCTAGCCTGAAACCTGTGTCTTTTTTCCTTTAGTGAAAGAGATTCACCTTGTCACATTCAATAATTTGAAAAACACTGACGACAATGACATTCCTAGTGCCTCAGACACCCAGAGTGAATCATTTCCTGATACTTCCTCCATATAGCAATTTAGGCCACTAAATCATGCTGTTGATGAAAGATTTTGTTTTCTTTCTTCATTCTTTAGTTTTAAGAAGAAAAAAAAAGAGGAATTATAAAACAACATTCACTTTCAATTTTAAAGTTAATATTCAAATCCAGTCACATGTTGTCTGCATGTTTTATGTTGTACTAGAATTTGTACTTATCAAACAAAAAAATCACATCTCACAACTAGTACTCTACTTCACTGTATTAAAATTTAAACACAAATAAACATTTTCAAGTGGTCATACAGAATGACAAAATGAAGCAACACAAATTCAGTTTCTTAGTCTTTCCCATCACTACGCTATATTCTTAAATACACTGTTTAAATGCAGCACTAGATGGTGAGGCAGCAGAGAGCCCATAAAGTGCATCCACAGGAAATTTGTACCATTCTGAGCTACTAAGACTTCCTCTCCTTTGAGAGGCCGAGGCAAGTGAGTCACTTGACATCAGGAGTCTGAGACCAGCTTGGCCAACATGGCAAAACACCGTCTCTACTAAAAACAAAAATTAGCCAGGTGTGGTGGTATGTGCCTGTAATCCCTGCTACTTGGGAGGCTGAGGCATGAGAATCAGTTGAGCCTGGGAGGTGGAGGGTACAGGGAGTCAAGATCACACCACTGTATTCCAGCCTGAGTGACAGAGCGAGACTGTCTCAAAAAAAAATTAATAATAATATAAATAAACAAGTAAATAAGAACTTACTCTCATTCCTCCAGTGTCAGAAAATGATCATTTAACTGGAAAGTCCCTAAATTTAACTTCCAGGTAGACCATGATGTTTACTAAAGAAGAATAATAAAAATATGTTAATTTGTAGCTTATACATGAGTTTTTAAAATTCAGTAGTAATCACATTTAAAACTTAGACCATTTTTTTTTCTCCTAAGGGAGATATAACTTATCACT
>NW_012101587.1:6725680-6727946 GCF_000951045.1 Mandrillus leucophaeus | reverse complement strand
AATTAAGGTCAATGTTGTTAACTTTACCAAAAATTGCCCTAATAATAAATATTTCTCTGGTTATGTGTGTATTATACCATGTGAATGGAATTTCAGTGCATGATGCATGATATGGTTTAGCTGTGTCCTTGAATTGTAGGTTTTGAAATTCTCACATCTCATCTTGAATTGTAGCTTTCATAATTCCTGTATGTCATGGGAAGGACGTGGTGAGAGATAATTGAATAACGGGGGTGGGTTTTTCCCAAGCTGTTCTCATGATAGCAAATAAGTCTCATGAGAGCTGATGATTTTATAAAGGGGAGTTCCCCTGCACATGCTCTCTTGCCTGCCGCCATGTGAGATGTGACTTTGCTCCTCATTTGCCTTCTACCATGATTGTGAGGCCTCCCAGCCTTGTGGAACTATGAGTCCGTTAAACCTCTTTCCTTTATAAATTACCCAGTCTCCACTATGTCTTTATTAGCAGCATGAAAATGATCTAATACAATGCACATAACATGTACTAATCTCAGGAGTACTATATAATTAGAAGTTATTATAAGTTGTTCTTGCACTTTAGTCTATATTTACATAATTCCTAAAAATAAAATGCCAGATTGAAATGAGAACATTTCACCTATCAGTGGTATGGTCTGACCAGTATGATACTCGGATAAAACGCTCAATTAGACTTTCTCGTTATAAAGCCAATATTACTCATCCACAACTAGGGGAAAAGGTATTCTTAGATGTTTTCCTTACAGTGGCACTTTTTATTTTTTCTAATCAATACTCAGATTTATACATGGCTCCTTTGAGTCAAAGATTGGTTTTTGTTTGTTTGTTTGTGGATGAGCTTTTGGGTAACTGGCCATATCAAAGTTTAATTGTGGACTCACAGAGATGCTGCTCTAAATACATTAACTAATAGTCAAGTGGCAACAAGGTATATGGATTTTTCTTGTTGTTGCTAATTATTTGAACTGATGATGTCAAGTGTTATGTGTGCACAGTTGTTGTCTCCCACATACATGGTCTTGTGTAACTGAGTGGTCCTCATTCTTTGTGATCGTTCACTGGGTGGCTGTTCATACAACTTTCATTTGGGCGCATCATATTCACTTGTACATCTCCTCGCTTGCAGTGTCTTTCTTCTGACTCCCCCTTCACTGACTCTTTGTTTCACACACAGGACTTTCTTGGAGTCATGGTGCCACATACTTGAAGCAGATCAACCTTCCAGGCCTTGAGAGGGTCACCTTCTATGTGAAAACAGTTCATGCATTTTATGGTTACATTTGTCTTGAGAGTTAATGTGAAGCATAGCCTAGACAGTGCTGATGGGACTGTCTGCAAATATGAATGTTTCTCTTTGAGTACGCTCACGCTGCTTGTATTCATAGAGAGCTGAAGTGTGGGTCTCTGCATGTATCTTCAGCTTGTGCCGTGTTGCATCTTTCTTCCAAGCTTCCGCAGGGCCATGGCTAGGTCTTGTAGGATGGGTTTTGCCAATCAGAACGTTGCTGAGGAGACTGCCTCAACTCTCACCTTATCACATGAGAGATTCTTCATTGTCATTATGTTTTTCCTAATGACAGTTCATATTTGCTCACTTATTTACTCATTCATACACACATCCATGCCTGTGTTCAGCACGTGTGTATCTGCCCCCGTGAGGTCCCGCACCAGTGATCACAAGATCCATAACACAGGCTCCACTCCGAAAGGGCTCACCATACATTGGAAAGACAAGCACATGCACTCTGATATATCTGGTGAATGAATGATCAGTTTGTCATGCACTGATGCCTTGCTACTAAAGTTAAGTTTGACGTACAGCATGGACTATGAGGCACGCTTCGCCCTAGACGCATTTACAATCTAAGGAGAAAGGTGACATTTTAAACAGAATATTTTTGTGGTGTTGTTTATGCTTAAACATAGGAATCTACAGCTATTTTCTGGATTTCCATCAGGGATCTAGACTGTCGCTTGGAGGACCAGGTATGAGAAGGCTGTATGTGAAGAACTCCTGGACATTCTGCTGAGGTGACTCTGACTGGTGGTGTGGAAGCTGGCCAAGGGAAAGAGAGCAGAAAATGTCTTCCAGACATTAAAAGCATTCAGTGAAGGCATGTAATAAAAGATACACCGTGTATTGGAGAATTGTTAGCAGTCGGTATTACTGGAGTTTAATTATGAATCAAAGGAGATTGGCTGGCTATTGGCAGGAGGTGAGTCTGGACAGATAGGTGGTGGCAGCTCATTCAGGGTCAGATCTACT